>NC_133660.1:299796394-299959408 GCF_037893015.1 Macrotis lagotis | reverse complement strand
TTTTTTTCCTTTTCTTTTTTTTTTTTTTCTTTTTTTTCTTTTTCTTTTTTTTTTTCTCTTTTTTTTTTCTTTTTTTTCCTTTTTTCTTCTTTTTTTTTCAGCAAGAATCAATTTTATAAAGAGATAGACAACATGCAGACATATACATATACCCCAATATCTTCCATCTATGAATTTATCTTTGTAGATCTCTCATCTAATTGGGTGTCTATTTATATTTAACATGAACCTTTTTATTTATTCATCATCAATCTATCAAGAGGAAATTAATCTCAGTAGGAAAATGTTTGGTAAGGGTATAGAGTCCTAATCTAATACATACTCCATAAAATTTTTAATATGTTTAATCCTTCTGTGGATGAGGCAATCAGCAACCTTTGACTTGCTCAGGACCACACAACAAGTATGTGTCTTCACCCAGATATGAACTCAGAGTTTCTTGTCTCCAGGGTTAATGCTCTACCTTCTGTGTGACTTACCTATCTAATAACTTGAGGGATTTTAAAGGAAGGTGGAGGTGAACAGGTCGAGCATTTTAGGAGTAGATGACTTAGCAATTAAAATAATATTGTCAATAAATAACAATATTATCACTGAGTATCAACAATTACTTCCATATAGCTATATCATAGAGGCTATGTAGGGTAGTATATTATTTTTAAAACACCTCTAAAATGAGGGTCAGTCAGATTGTGAAGCATTTTTGAATGCCAAAAAATACCTAATGCATTTTACCTGGAAGAATTATAGCAGTTTTTAGATAAGGAAATGGCATACGCTGATCTGAGTTTAGAATAAATAAAGATTTTATTCAAGGAAATTATTGGATGATTCATATATGAGTTGGTTAGGTCCTTAGAGTTTCATCTGTAGGAGTAGAGTGAAGGGGAAATGTTGGAATGACAGAAATAGTAAGTTTATTAACAGATTTATGTATGTAGTAGATGACTTAAAAGATGATGCCAAAGTTTTGATCCAGTGTGACGAGAAGAATGGTAGTGCAATAAAATATAAAAGGTAATTTCTGAGTAATGGATAGTTTTGGGAGCAAACAATGAGTTCTGATTCAGAAATATTGAGTTTGATGTCCCTTTAAGATATCCAGGTCAAGAATTCTAGATGATAGATTGTTACTTGTGATTCTAGCGAAGGAAAAATAACCTGGATGGATGTATAGATGCGTCATGTAAGTGATAATGAAATTGAAGAGGTAAATAAGTGATGAGAGAGCAGAATGGCGAGATTAAAAAACATTTGGGGCAGTTTTCACTTCCAGGTTCTTTTGTTGGTCCAGGCTTTCTAGTAGTCCAATGATTTGTAGATGGTCTCTCCTGGAACTTTTTTCCATATCATTTGTTTTCCATAGAATGTACTTTACATTCACTTCAATTTTTTCATCCTTATTATTTTGTTTGATGGAATCTTATAATCTTGTACATGCATTCTTTTCTACCCATTTCATTTCTCATTTTTAGAATTGTATTTTTCCAATTATCTTCTCTGTATCCTTTCCCAGGTCATTCATTTTACTTTTAATGGAGTTGCTTTCTTTGGTCAACTTTTCACAGTTTTCCTGCATGACATTTACTTCTTTTTTTGGCTTATCTTCTCCCTCTCTTCTTTGGTTTTTAAATTCTTTTGTAACCTCTTCAATGAGCTTTTGCATTTGAATCCAGTATATAGACTGTTTTGATACTTCTCCTGTGAGTAATTTTTCACAACTTTCTTCTTCAGACATGGCAGTGCAGTCATCTTTATCTGTGAAGAAATTTTTTATAGTGAACATTCTTTTAGCTTTTTTGTTTGTCTTTGTTGATGTAGTTCTGCTTCTGGGGTATATGGATTATAAATCAAAGCTTTTGTTTTGCTGGGCCTGGGGTCTGATCCCTGGCTTACTGTTGTCCAAGATATTGCCTATGCATTCCTGCCTTTGCAGGGTCCCCCCCCCCAACTTTTTGTCCAGGTTCTGACTTAACAGAGGATTGCTCCCAACCAAATCCTGTCTTCTACCCCAGTGTTTCTGGGTTCAGAATTTGGGGTTAGGGTTCTCCCTGCTGGCTTGCTAACTAGCTGCCAGGACCTCTATTATTATTAAGCTGTCAGGACCTGTATTTCACGGTGACTAAAAGCCTCCTGCTGGCTTTCCTGCCTCTCTCCCATCCTGGACTTTTCTTCCCCTTTCCCCCCAAAGAGATGGACCTCCACTGAAGATCTTTCACAATGACTGCAGTTGAAAACTTCTTTGAATCTTCTCTTTTTCTTGGTGGGATCTATAGTCTGAATGTCAGAGTAGAGCCTTCATGTATCTTTGGTAAGCAAAGGCAAAGGGAGAAGGTTAGATTCGAGCTGACATCTTGGCTCTGCCCTGGAAATCCTTTAATGTGCACATTTAGGCTTTAGCTCCACTGATCAAGCAGGTCTTGCTCTCAGCCCCTGGCTCCATGGGTTCCAACCCTGCTGCTAATCAGGCTGATCCTTGGCTGATCTGTCCTCTGCTCCCAGACTCACAAAGGACTGAGGAAAATAAATCCTGAGGTAGTTGTTCTTTCTCCTGGCTTTCCTTTCTGGATTTTTGGATCTGATTTCTGTTTAGATGTTTGTTTCATATCATAGAAGGGGAAAGATCAGGAGACTTTAGAACTGTGCCTGTCCTCCTCTGCCATCTTTTCCCTGGAGAGAAACCAAGATTATTTTCAATAATTTCTAGCCATAAATAGCCATTCATTCATTTATTTTAAAACCTGTTTTATTCCCCTAGGAAATTCATAGGCATGTAGAAGTAGAATTTTTTGTCTAGTTTTAAATATTCAAAGCATGTTATTTGTTCCTGTCAAATGTTTTCTGAGGTCTCCCTGGGCAGCTAGGGCTCTAATCACAGATAAATTCCCTCCTGTTGTTTAATGTAACTTCAATGTTAAATGTAAATCCAGCAAGATAAGAATAACTTCAGCTCTTTCCTTTACCCCTTCTCCAGGTTCCTGCCTCTCAGAATGAGTACTGGATCTTAAAATAGGGGGCAGAATCCCATTTTATCCACTATTCCCAGACTCTTCTCTGCACAGAAATTGGGCAACACAATAAAAGTTCAATCTAAATTAATGGGGGGGGGTGTATGTGTGAATTTAGGGATGTAAAGGGAACAAAAACATAAATTGCTATTTAATAAATAATGATTATTAAATTTTCAAAAAAGCAATCTATGAATTGAAAAATTCATGCAATTATATTTTTTCTGTGCCTGTGTGCAAGGAAAATGCATATTTCTATAAACAAAATAATATTGCCATTGATTAAACTATTAATTTATTTTATAAACATTCAGTTCAATTGGACAGACATACTAAATAGATTGAAATCATATGATTATTTTTTATTTAAATGAGAAGATACTGGTGAATGACTCCAAACTAATTCATTTGATTCATAGGAAATAAAATAAAGATTTTCTAAGGCATATTTTAACTTGTCCAGAATCACACAACCAGAAAGTTGTGTAAAGTAGGATTTATATTCAGGTCATCTAGATCCAGATTCAGTATTCTTTCTACCACATTACTCTGTTGATAAACAACAACTTAATTTAGTCTATTGATCTATCACTGTGTCTAAGTTAGAAGTAGATTGTTTTGATGATTACCACTTTGTTACACAGAATGATAACTTGTTGGGCTAAGGCATCTTACTATACATTTTTTTTTCATCAGTTGCCTTAATAATTCTTCATGGATAGGGTCAAGTCAAAATAATAATAAAAAATGACAATTCCACCTGAATTAATTTACTTATAAGGAGCCATACCAATAAAATCACCAAAATTATTCTATAGAACTAGGAAAAAAATAGCAACAGAATTCATCTGGAAGAAGAAAAGGTCAAAAATACTAAGGGAGAAAAATTATCACTTATTTCCTCAGTAATAATTGTAGTTTAACTCTACACAAAGAACTATTCTAATCATTGATGGGATCAAAACAAATAAAACTTAATTTCTATCTTTCAGTTATTTTCAACCTTGTAGTGAATATAGCACTTGATGTAATCTCCTAGGCAGGCTGATAAAAAGCTTTTAACCAATTATTTCTTGGTAAAGTCTCTCTCTCTCTCTCTCTCTCTCTCTCTCTCTCTCTCTCCCCATATATATGTATATAAATATATATTTCTCATACATACATACATAATCAATAATCTAGAGTATAAGGCATGCAATTTATTTTCTCTCCATCCTAAAATACTTTTCACCAAATTAACTTGATTCTTTGTACTTTTGATCTGGCAGTGCACCTAATCATTTGTTCAAAGATCTCATCTCAAAACCTTTATGAGATCAGCTACAAATTCCTCAGTATAAAACAAACAAGCAGCAGTAACAGATTTGGAGTCTTAGAATACATGAAATAAAAGCATTGTTCATCCGGTTTCCAACTGGGTTCTTTTGAACATGTTTCTTTATTTCTCTGTGACTTTATTTCCTCATTTGTAAAATAGAGGGCAGTTTGTTTAAGAAATTCTAAATTCTTTTCCAATACTAGTGTGTATTCTTTCTGTATGTCCATTATAAATGATTTTCAAATATTTATTTATTTTTTTAATTTATTTTTTATTCTAATTTTGTACAAATGTTTTTTTTTACATTAAAAAAATATTCTTGTTTACAAATAAACAAAATACCCCTCCTCCCCCATGAATATAGATAGACTTGCTTGGGCAAAAAAAGTAAAGGGGAGAGAAAAAAATTAAAATAAAAAAATAATAGTAATAATTGTAGGTATAGACAGGTGCCACAATGGACAAGGCACCAGCCCTGGAGCCATGAGCACCTGAGTCCATATCCAGCCTGGTAAACCCAACAATCACCCAGCCATGTGACATTCAAGCCACCCGATCCCCACTGCACTGCAAAAACCAAAAAAAAAAAAGAAAGAAAAAAAGACCCAAAATAACATGTGAAATTCCTCTGGTTCATTGAAAGTCCATCTTTTTCCCCTGGAAGAGGACATTCAGCCTTGTTGGGTAGTTCATTCTTGGCTGCATTCTAAGCTCTTTTGCCTTCCGGTATATTGTATTCCAAGCCCTATGAACTTTCCAATGTAGTTGCTGCTAAGTCCTGTGTGATCCTGCCTGCAGCTCCACAATATTTGAACTGTGTCCTTCTGGCTGCTTGTAATATTTTCTCTTTGACTTGGGAGTTCTGGAACTTGGCTATAATATTCCTAGGGGTTGGTTTTTTGGGATCTCTTTCTTTGGGGGATCGGTGGATTCTCTCCATTTCTATTTTGCCTTCTGCTTCTAGAATATCAGGGCAATTTTCCTGCAGTAATTCTTTGAAAATGATGTCAAGGCTCTTTTCCTGATCATGACTTTCAGGTATTCCAATAATTTTTAAATTATCTTTCCTAAGTCTGTTCTCCATATCAGTTGTTTTTCCGATGAGATATTTCACATTTTCTTCTAAGTTTTCATTTTTTTTGGTTTTTATGTATTGATTCCTGATTTCTGTTAAATTCATCAATCTCCCTGAATTCTATTCTTTGTCTGAAGCATTTGTTCTCCTCAGAGAGTTTTCTTATCTCTTTTTCCATCTGGCCAATTTTGCTTTTTAAAGTATTCTTCTCCTCAATAAGTTTTTGAACTGTTTTATCCACTTGACCTAAGCTTGTTTTTAGCATGCTATTTTCTTCAGCATTTTTTTGGATTTCCTTGACTAGGCTGCTGACTTCATTTTCATGTTTTTCGTGCATCTCTCTCCTTTCTTTTCCCAGTTTTTCTTCCAGCTCCCTCATTTGATTTTCAAAGCCTTTTTTGAGCTCTGTCATAGCCTGAGCCCAATTTCTGTTTTTCTTGGAGTCTTTAGATGCAGGAGCTTGTGCTTCCTCATCTTCAGACTGAGTATTTTGATTCTTCCTGGGCTCATTTGCAAAATATTTCTCAATAGTCTTCCTTTTGTTTCTTTGCTTGCTCATTTTCCCAGCCTGGGCCTGGTTTGGGGTGCTTCCTGAGCTTTTGAGACACTCCCACAAGGGTCTCAGTGTGTGAGGCTCTGTCCTCCCTCCTGGTCTGTGAATGACCATAAGTGCCCCCCTCTGCCATGGGGCTGAGGTGGGGGGGGGTCTGCTGTTCTATGGGAGGGCCTAGACTGGGATCAGTATCTGAATGTGGTCAGAGCCCCAGAGTCCTGTTCCAGGGGCAGAGGACAGAGCTCAGCAGTCTCTCTCTCTCTTCACTCCCCTTCCTCAGCTCAATGGGCTCATGCCCTGGGGGCTCCTGCTTCCCAGCTCTGCCTGCTTCTGTTTCCTGGATCAGGGCTGGGGAAAGAAGATGCTGCTTTCTGTGTGCCCTGAGGGCTGGGCTTCACGTGCTTGCTCTGGCAGAGGTCCCCCGCTGTTCCCCCACTTTCTGCCCGGTGCTCCCCGGGGTGCAGCTCAGGAGACTCCCCCACTGCTGTGAGCTGAGGCTCCCAGCACCCTGGGGCTGCCTCCAGGAGGCTGAAGTTCTTTGGCTCTGGGGGGCCACCCTTCCGACCCCCGGGAGCAGAGACTTTCTGCACTTTTCCAGGTTACCTTGAGTAGGAGAACTGCCTCACTGGGTCCCTTTGTGGGTTCTGTCTCTTGAAAGTTTAGAGTCCTTAGCTTATGAGTTTTATCAGAGAGCGCCTAAGACTGGATCCCTTCTTGTCGCCATCTTGGCTCCGCCCCTCAACAAAACTCGATTTTCCAATATTTAAATATCAAGTAGTTCCTACTACCACCACTACCTTATTAGGACTTTCGGGAGAATAATGTCCAATTCCCCCCAGGCTTTGAAATTAGAGATTTGCCCATTTCAGAAACGATTGCTCCATGGAGTCTTTATCCAGATAAATCTTGATTAATGTGCAAGGCAGAGGACAAGCTGCTAGCTTTTCTTTATTGCTGGCCCAAATGATATATTCATGGTCCAAAAACAATGACCTTTGAGAGTACCAGCAACTGGTACAATCCCTCAAGTAGTGTTTTTTTTGTAGCAGTTTGATGCAACTTGTCTCTTTCTTATTAGTTAGAAAGAAGAAAAGTTTTTGCCTAATTTCCAAGAGGTGATAAATTGATAGTTCAGATTGTGCTAAGTGATTCCATAGGAAATCACACCTGAAAGATATGGTGGATGCTTATTAGACATGTAAATTATTCAAATATTACATTTTCAATATTTTCTTTTCTTTCCCATAATAGTGAAATTTCCATCATGACTGTAAATCTCTAAAGTCATTTTCATTAATGGAATGGGTTACAATAACTTTTTAGGGGTTGTTACAAAGTCAGAATGTGATTGCTATCCTAATGAAAATTAAGCATAAAAATGAATAGATAAATCAATGAATAAGGAAATCAATGAAAACTTTTAAAAATACCCAAATATACATGCAAACGTGTTTAAAGTAGAGTGTGTGGCTGTTCAGTCATTTTAGTCATGTCCAACTCTTTATGACTCCATAAGGGGTTTTCTTGTGGGAGTTATTTGTCATTGACTTTTCCAGAACATTTCATAGATGAGAATTCAGAGTCAAACAGGGTTAAATGACTTGCCCAGCCTAAAAGTATCTGAGGCCAGATTTGAACTCAGAAAGATGAGTCTTTCTGACTTCAGGACAGGGAATTTATCTGCTATACCATTTTATTGCCCAGATAAGAAAAGAGTAGGGCAGAATTTATGTCCTGCATAAATAATGGCAAAGACTTTAGACTTAGACTTTAAGTAGAAAAATTCTTGCATCAACTTTTCCCCTGTTTTATAATATTCATTGTTTCCTTCTTCCTCTCTGAATTGCCAGATTTCTGACTGATAGACAGCAGCCCCCCTTTGTATGATTTTACTGTCTCCCACAGATTTGAGCAAAATAATTGATAAAACTGAACACAAATAAATGTCAAAGAAACATGCAAAAAATAATTATAAGACTTAGTTAAGTTAACTTTTTTCAAATGTAACTTTAATAATACTTAATCTTCACAATGTTGAATTTGATTTCTTTGGAAGGTAGTGAGCTCCTTGTCATTTTCCATCTTTAAAAGGGTGAACATCCAGAGGTATTACATGTGTAATTCTTCCTCATCAAATGCATAAATTTGATAATATCTCAGGCACCCATGTCTGAAAAAATGGAATAAAAAAATGAAAATTAAAACATGAACCAACATCAGTGATTCACGCATTATTTTATTGGGAACTCACAATGACCAGGTAAGGTACATATGGCATGCATTTTTTTTCTTTATGTTGCTGATATGGAAACAGAAGTATCATTTGTTAAGATGACTTTCTCATTGACTGTAGTAAAAAAAATGTAGTAAATTATCTATCCATATCTTTATCCATAGTTTTATATATATATATGGATACATATATAGAGAAATATACTTTATATATAAATTTATATGTGGATATAGTAGACCTTATGTGACTAAGCTAAGGGCAAGGTACAGTATTTAATAATTTTTTGTTTGATTTTATTTTGCATTCTTCAAATATATTTAATCACATTTTAGTAAAGTGAAGCTAAGAAAAATCCTAATTAGTCATGTCTATAAACAAATGAACAACCTACCATTACTTCTCAAAAGGAGATTACTATCATATATCAATTATTTTTGTTGGTTATTTTTCGTAAGGTATTTTATTGCTATTAATACTTCTAAGAATTGATTGACTTGATCTGATTCATAATATTGTGTCTTTATTGCCACAGTAGATATTCAAGAAACAACTAAAAAAAAAACTTGAGAACATATCTGATTCTTATTTAGTTGTGTGGTTTTGATTTGATGATATTGGTCACTCCTTTCAACTCTAATATTCTGTGATCTTATGAGTTGAATGATTAGAAATCAGTGCTATTTCATGAAGCTCCCAAAATACCCTCAACAAAGACTAATAAAATGTTATATCAAATAAATCATTCTGTCCAAATCAATAATATCTTTTCCCCATCTTGGAACTGTTACAGTCCTGATATAGCATTTTCTTTTCCTTTTCTTTTTTAGTTTTTGCAAGGCAATGGGGATAAGTGACTTGCCCAAGGTCACACAACTAGTAATTATTAAGTCTCTTAGGCTGGATTTGAACTCGGTTCTCCTGACTCCAAGGCAGTGGCTATATCCACTTTGCCGCTTAGCTGCCTTCTGATATAACATTTCTGATGTTGTTTTATGATTTTTTTCAGAAACTACTGGTGACCTTCTAATGTTTAAAAAAAATGAAAAATAAAAATATTTTCACTGAATTTATTCTCTTGGGACTGATGCAGAATACCCAGGTTCAGATTCTGTGCTTTGTCATTTTTTTATTTTCTTATATGGCTATTTTGATGGAAATTTCATTGTCATAATCTGTATTCTTCATAGCCGTCTCATTGAACAACCGATGTATTTCTTCCTGACTTATTTGTCTTTTATTGATGTTTGCTACACATCCACAGTGACCCCTAAACTCATCAGTGACATGCTGGCTAAGAGGAAGACAATTTCCTATGCTAATTGTATGATTCAACTCTTCACTTTGCACTTCTTTGGAGGGGTGGAGGTCTTCATACTCACAGGGATGGCCCATGACCGCTATGTGGCCATTTGCAAACCTCTCCACTACATGATGATCATGAGCAGGGACAGGTGTAATACATTAGTCTTGGCTGCTTGTGGTGGGGGGTTTCCTGCATTCGTTTGGACAAATTGTCCTGGCTGTTCTACCTTTCTGTGGCCCCAATGAGATTGATCACTACTATTTCTATGATATATATCCATTGTTGAAACTTGCCTTCACTGATACTTACAGTTTTGGTCTCTTAATAATAGCCAATTCTGGAATGATTGTCTTGGTGGTTTTCATGGTCCTTATGGGTTCCTATGCTTTGATCTTATATACACTTTGGGCACATTCTTCTGAGTGCCGACAGAAAGCACTCTCCATGTGTGGTTCCCATATCACTGTTGTAGTCCTGTTCTTTGGTCCTTTACTTTTCATTTATTTTAGGTCACCCACCACATTCAAGGAGGAAAAAGTGTTGGCCCCTGTTTACACAATCATCACTCCCATGTTAAATCCTCTGATCTACACATTGAAAAATTAAGAAATGAAAAATGTCATGAATAAGGTATGGAGCAGAATCCTTTTCAAGGGCAGAAAACAGATGTTCTAAAAGGTGCTGGAGGCTTTCACTGTGGGTCTTCACCTAATGACTAAATGCCAACTCATTTAGCACAGGTGTAGGAGAGGGTTCATAAGATTTAACATGGGATATACAGCTTGAAGAAAACTTGGGAGTACATTAAGTCCACTTCATTGAACTTACCAATGAGAGACAGGATAAGCCAAGTGGCTTGCTTCACCTTGGGGCCCACAGTGATGAGCTCCCTCACAGAGGGGAGCTGAGAATAAGGAGTCAATGAACCACTGCCTTATTCCTCCAGTTCAATTTTGTTACTGTTTAGCTTTTACATTTATACTGTTAGGTCTTGCAGGGTAGAACAAAGAATAATTGAGGAAATGGGGGTGCACAAGCAGGGTGTATGTACAGTGTCTTGCATTACAGAATAAGGGGGTATGTACATTAGGAGGGATGTGGTAAACACAGCTGTGTCTTGTGCCCTTGGTCTGTGGGGTGGAATGTCCAGCTCCCAAGGACTCTGGCGCACCTTATCTCTCAGGGTTGCGTGCCAGCTCCTGAGACTGTTCAGGTGGTAGTCTGTTAGTATAGCCTGTGTTCCCACATCTCTCTCAGGGTGGCGTGTCAGCTCCTACGACTGTCCTTTAGTATAGCCTGTGTTCCCACAATTCCCTAAGATCAAATGACTGATTTTTGTCAGATCAGCACTGGAATTCTAGTTTTCTGACTCAAAATTCAGTGATCTTACTTTCAAATTGTTGAACTTTTCAAAATGTTCATAAATCTTGATTATAAGCAATTTCATTTCCTAATGAGTTTACATTTCTCCATGGTCATTGTGTCAATTCATTTAAACATACAAATGAATATTCTAATAAATGGAACTCCCCCTTTCTAAGTTTTTAAGCTATGGGTTAGACCTAACTCAAGATGCTTCTGTCTTTATATTATTGTCTAATTATAGCTTGCATTTGTAATTTCAGTTTTGCAAACCAATATACATTATATAGTCTCATTTTATCCTAACGTCAGCCCTGTAAATTAGGTATTATTATAATCCTCTTTTTCATATGGCAGACTTGAAAAAGATAGCAGTTAGGTCAATTGTCACTTGTCACATAATTAGCATTTGTGTGAGGTCCTATTTTGACTCAGATCTTTTAGGCTCCAGGTTCATTATTCAATCCCCTGAGCAATCTAGCCTTCTGTTATACTTTCATCTTCTTGTGCTTGTCTCCATACCTAGACTGTCTACTCTCAAAGGGAACTCTTACTAGACAATGAAACTGTGTTGTTCCTTTTGTGGAGCCCTCTAATTTTTGAATAATCTAAGAAATATGTTAAGTAAATGTAGGTATATACACATACACATACACACACACACACACATATATATATATACATACATATGCATATGTATAAATAAAATATAGCTATGATCTAATAATATCTCAATTTCTTTCTATCTAGATACTATTAAAGAATAGAGTGAGAGTAATTTAATGACACTGAATTCAATATATAGCATTTTTTGCAGGGAGGAGATCATTTATTAATCTGACACAATAATGAAATTTTGAATTGAACTATAGCTATTAATTTTCAATCCTTTAAACCATTAATGTTTCATAGTTGTCTTCTTCTTTTGTTAAGGAAACATATAAGTGGAAAGTAACCTAATATTTGATAGTCTATTATTCTTATACCAAAATGACTTTCCTTTAAACTGTTTTACATTCATAATCTTTCTTCTTATTAAATGGGAATTTGCCACATACATATCTTTGTATTCACATATGAATGTATGTATATATTATATATATATTAAATAGTATATATATATATTATATAGGCAGATTTATAGGTACCTTACATAAAAAGGTATATATATATACTAATATATATATAATGCATATGCATACACATTGGCATATATCTATTCATATTTAACAAGAAATATTCATATTGAATGCATATGCATACATATTAGCATATAACTATTCATATTTAACAAGAAATATTAAGGATAGAAAATTTTTAGGAAAGAAAGTTCATTAAGAATGAGAAGATAGATATACATGACTATACATTGTGTGTATCTGTATATGTGGATACATGTGTGTCTTTTGTGTGCATGTGTTTATGTTCTTGTATCTTATTCTTGTGGAAACTTCTCAAAGTCTGATTCTTTTTGGTTGAAAAACTTTTGATTTTATAGTTTTGCTATCACATCCTCTTCAAGTCAAGATGGCTATAACTTCTCATTTTCAAGATTAAGATTCTTAATATGTCCAAACTCTTAAGGATATTGTTATATTGCTCAGTTTTAAATTAAATAATCAAAGAATATTCTTCTAGGGTCCAGTTGTAGAAATAGTATCTTTGTAAACTACAAATTATCTGTATTCTATATTTTACATAGATAAATTGTATAATGATTTCAGTTTTTCATTATTTATTCAATTGTCTCACTATGTGAAAGATACTGTTTTATAAACTGGGGGATGCAAGAAAAAAATACAACCTCACATAAGCCTTTAAAAGATCATATTCTTATGAATAGAACACACACAGTAATGCATATAATGCAAAGAGACAATGAAACAATGAATCGTGTAAATGAAAGGTTATTTCACAATGAAGACATTATCATTATGTGAGGGATAACAGTGACCTTCTGTAGAAGATATGTTTTGAGTATCATATTCGAGGAAACCAGTGAGAGGGTGAAAATCACAGATATTCAAGAAAATGATTGAAAAATTATGAAAACATAAGATGGAGAAATGTGATTAAATAAAAGCAAAAAATGCAAGATACTTAAGTAAGTATTGTTTATGAAGAAGAAACTAAAGTGTAAAAAATTATGAGTAGGAAAGAGTAATATTTTGAAAGGTTTTCAATTAACACGACATTTTATTTTTAATTTTAGATCTAAAATTTTTTTTTTGAATGGAACTATATGACATGGGAAATCTTGTGCTTTAGGAATTTGTATTTTAGTTTAAGAGAGTCAGGACAAACTTGAGCCAGGGAGAGCAACTAAAGGGATATTCTGATTGTTCAGAAATGAAAGGATGAGGATCTGTAACAAGGAGGAGCAATATTTGAGGAGAGTCATACATGTGGGGAATGTTATGCCATAAAATATGGAAATAAGCATTTGATTATTACCTGCTATGGCTAGACACTGTACTAAAGTGTCCATATTTATTGGTAGAAATGAGAAGCCTAGTAAGTGACTGTATATTTTATAGAGGTGTGAGTAAGGAGTTAAGTTCAAGAGTTGTGGTCACTGGGAGGTAACCACGAAGTTTAGAAGAGGGAGATGCTTGAAAGATACTCTGTTATGTTTGAGATGTATAACATTTTCAATTATTCTAATATATTCAGTTTGATAGAAATCTGATAGGCAGTTTGTGATCTGAGAGTACCGTTAAAGAGAAAGACTAGTTTATGAGCAAGTTAAAAATTAAGTTAAACAAATCTCAGAATTATTACCATCAAGAAGATAATTGAATTGATGGAAACTGATGAAGTTACTAAAGGAAATCATAAAAAATAGAGAAAACAAGAACATCCAGGGAAGACTCTTGGATCTTACATATTTATTGAATAGAAACTGATGAAAAGATTCAGGAAAGACACCTTAGAAGGGAGCAGTCAAATAGGCAGGAGAAGAAATACAAGAGTCACAAAATCCAAGAAAAAATGAATATACAATGAAAGAGGGTGAATAATGTTGTCAAAGATTTAAGAGGTCCAGAATGATGGTAAACAAGAAAAAGAACATTATATTTAATAAGTCACTGATAATTTTGAAGATAGTAAACTCAGTTGAATTAAGTCAGAAATCAACAGAGAGTTTAGAATTGAGTAGAGAAAAAGTAAATTCACAGGCACATAGATTTTCAAGGAATCGAGCTAGGTGGTGCATTGAATAGAGCACTGAACTGGTACTCAAGAGAGCCTCAGTTTAAATCTGACATCAAACACTTAATGATTGCCTAACTGTGTGACCTTGGGTAAGTCACTTAATCCCATTGATTTAAATAAGTAAAATTTAAAGAAAAATGTAGGAGATGGGATTTATATGAGTATAGTCATTATTGCAAGTATAATCATATTAAATGAGGTTTATTATTATTATTATTATTGATATCATGATGGTGATGGTGATGCTTGGTAGAGACACAGGCATATTTGCTAGCAGCAGAAATAAAGATTTGTAAATTGTGAAAAAAGTGAGGACAATAGAGGAAAAAATCTTCTAATGAAGATTAGTGTGAATTAGATTGAGGGTTTCAGTTTGGAAGGATTAATAGTCACTTCTTCATAACAGGTGAAAGGAGGAGATAGTGGGAGACGTCTGAATGATATGATATAAGGAGTTGGGGAGAAGATGGAGATCTTGGCAAAAGGCCTCATGTCAGAGAAAGGGGATGGAATAGAAGTGAAGCAGAACAACAAGGTGTAAGAGTACTGGGCCTGCAATTAGGAAAACTCATTTTCCTGGGTTCAAAGGTGACTCAGACACCGACTAGATTTGGGACACTGGCCAAGTTCCCTTCACTCCAGTTTCAAGTTGTTTTCATCGATAAACTGAATAAGGAAATAGCAACCTCCTTTCTGTATTTTTCCCAAGAAAAATTCCAAATGGGGGTCACAAAGAGTTGAACAAAACTGTGTATGATTGAACAAATAAATAATGTATGAAGCTTGCTAAGGGGGTGCAAGAGGTGTATTATGAGACATCTGAAGAGAGATAAATTCCTTTAGAAAGACAACTATACTGAATAGTTTAGCTCATTGATTAAGAATATGTATAATTATTACTTTTTTACAAGGGGATCTCAGTTGGATTCACACAATAGAAATCTGTACCTAAACACAGTTTCATGATTTCCTCTATCTTCATTTACCTGTAGACAAATAGGATGCCATGTTAGATGGATGTTTTACAAGGCAGGATTGACAAAAGCAGAAGAATTTAGGGTGTTTGAGTGCAATGGATAGCATTAAATTGAAATGTTTTTACAAAGTTTACAAGAAGAGGAGGGAAAGATAATGTAGCCTATGTTTAAGTGCTGGCCTAAGAAAGAATTAAGGGGTAAAAGGATTGACAGGGATGTTGAGGACAGCTCAACATTAAAGATCATATGGTAGAGGGATAGATTGAATGAGAAAAGATTAAGGAATTACAAATAAAGAAGTACAGTGTAAGATTTGTGGGTGATACCAAAATTCAGAGTTATTTCCATATTTCATTGATATTGAGTGGTAGGTCATGAGACCTAAGGAAATTGAGTGACCAGGAAAATTTAGAAGGATTATAATTATGCCTGTTGCAATACTAGAAGTATTGTTGGTAAGAGATGAAATACAGAAAAGTATGATGAAGCAGAAACTGAATTTCTTTAGGAAGTATAGATAGACAGTGATTGGATGATAAATTTTAATATCAAAGGACTATGAATTACTGAAAGATGGTATATAGGGAGAATATGGAAGTGTCAAAGGAAAGTTATATGTTATATATCCTGCTATTATATATCAGAAACAGGACTAGGAACTGAGCTTATATTCTCTTGTGTGGGGACACGTTCATGTGTAAATTCATAAAAATATACACAAAATAAAGATCTCTCAAGAGACAAACAAAAAGGGGAATCATGAATGAGTTACGAATTTTCATTCAAGTTAGTGGTTGGGTTGAGGAAGAACATTCAATTAATGATATTTGAACCTTGGGGCGGCTAGTTGGCGCAGTGGATAAAGCCCTGGAGTCAGGAGTACCTGGGTTCAAATCCGGTCTCAGACACTTAATAATTACCTAGTTGTGTAGCTTTGGGCAAGCCACTTAAATGCATTGCCTTGCAAAAAAAAGCTTAATAACATTTGAACCTTTATGGACAGAATTGGGAATGAATAAAATAGAGAATGGGAGACAGTGTGAGGGGTTAAAGGGGAATGAAGGCTATCTTCAAATATCTGAAGAAAGTCCTGTGGACTAGAGTTCTATATTTTGCTTGACATCAGAGGATAGAATAAAGCACGAAAACAAGAAAAGGAAAAAGAAGAATTTATGTCAGGAAAACTTCTTATTTAAATTCCCCCAAAATATATAGGTTTCCTAGAGATTCTTGTTTTTTCTTCCCTTGAGATCTTCAAGTAGGGGGTAAATAAATTTGTGAGCACACAAGTTCATGGATTTTTCTAATTTTGGGGGGGTTGTTTCGGCTACTACTGAAATTTGATGTTTATGTAAAATAGAAGGAAAAGAAAAGAAATAACATAACACATAAAGCTAACTGTGACCTCATTATTAACATAATATTGATGAATATTTATCAGCCATACACATCCATACACACATAGACATACACCTATAGGTGCATAAAATGCCCTTTTGTCAAATATAAAGACTTTCTATGTATGAGCCAATAGCTATTTAAACTCAACAACATAGGAAAACTACTGAATATGATTAGATACTTCTAAGTTCAGTCAACTGAGTGGAGGAAAATTCTTCCATTATTTTTGGTAATAGTTCTGTTCAAAATAGAATCATATACTGCTTGGAGATCACTTTCCTTTGGAAAGAATTTTCTGTAACCACACTTTCCTCATGGCATTCTTCATGTCAGTATTTCTAAGGGAATATATGAGAGGGTTGAACATGGGAGCAATGATGGTGTAAAAGAGGGCAAACACCTTATCATCACTGACAGAAGTGCCTGTGGGTACATAGGTGAAGATGAGGGGCACAAAGAACATGAGGACCACAGTAATGTGTGATCCACAGGTGGAGAGAGCTTTGTGCCGACCTTTTGAAGAGTGAGTCCTCAAGGTGTTCAGGATGATGATATAAGAAATAATCAGAGCAACAAAGGTCAAAATACACAGCATCCCAGTGGTACCAATAATCACAATTACAAGCAAAAATGTATCTGTGCAGGCCAACTTTAGCAAGGGAAACACATCACAGAAATAATGGTCTATTTTATTGGGGCCACAGAAAGGCAGCTGAACAGTAATCAATACCTGCAAGATGGAGTGAAGGAATGCTCCTATGCAAGAGGCCACCACAATAAGATGGCATACCTGTCTACTCATGATGACCATGTAATGCAATGGCTTGCAGATGGCTACATAGCGGTCAAAGGCCATGGCCACCAGGATGAAGATTTCAATGCCACCAAATAAATGACCATAGAATAGCTGGATCATGCAGTTGTTGTAGGAAATGGTTGTCCTCTGAGCCAATAAATCCACAATTAGTTTTGGAGCAATAGTAGAGGTGAAACAGACATCTGTGAAGGATAGGTAGCTGAGGAAAAAGTACATAGGTTGTTGATTGAGTTGACTAAATTTGATAGTGGTCAGGATGAAGAGGTTTCCCATCAAGATTATGAAGTAGCAAAGTGAAAAGAAAAGAAAACAGACTTCCTTGACCTCTTGATTATTGAACAGACCCAGTAGGATAAATTCAGTGACATTGTTTCTTTCTCCCATCACTTCAGCACCGAGATGAAAGTATAGGGAAATGTTTGTATACGTAAAACTAGAAAAATCAGGAATAATGTTAGCTATAATATTAAATACCACCAGTGTTAACTAAAATTTACCCTTACCATCAAGGAAGAAAACAAGCTTTGCTTAAATACACACTATATTCTCCAGAAAGGTAGATGTTAGCATTAAA
Source organism: Macrotis lagotis (assembly GCF_037893015.1). Taxonomy (NCBI): domain Eukaryota; kingdom Metazoa; phylum Chordata; class Mammalia; order Peramelemorphia; family Peramelidae; genus Macrotis; species Macrotis lagotis. Next base: position 299,941,571 of record NC_133660.1, on the reverse strand, counting down.
CTGAAAGACAAAACATGGATCTCACAGAAAGACCAATTTTATAAAGAGACAGACAACATCCAGACAACTATACACATACCCAATATCTCCCACCTATGAATTTATCTTGTAGATCTCTCAAATAATTTGGTGTCTATTTATATATATCATGAACCTGTTTATTTATTCATCATCAATCTATCAAGAGGGAATTAATCTCAGAAGGAAGATATTTGGTAAGCATATAGAGTGGTAATCTAAAACATACTCTGTAAAATTTTGGATATGTGTAATCTTTCTGGGGGTGAGGCCATTAGCAATCAGTGACTTGCTCAGGACCATACAACAATTATGTGTCTACAACCAGATATGAACTCAGATTTTTCTTGTGCCTAGGTTTAGTGCTCTACCCACTGTACTACTTACCTATCTAATAAATAATTTGAGCGATTTTAAAGGAAGGTGGAGGTGAACAGGTGGAACATGTTAGGAGTAGATGAGTTTGCAATGAAAATAATATCATCAATAAATAACAATATTATCACTGGGTATCAACAAACATTTCCATATAGTTAAATCATAGTGACTATGTAGGAGAGTATATTATTTTTAAAACACCTACAAAAGGAGGGGATCCAGATTTTGAAGCATTTTGAATGCCAACCAAAACAACTAATGCATTTTTACCTGGAGCAATTATAGGAGCTTTTAGATAAGGGAATGACATAGGATTATTTGATTTTGGATTAAATAATTATTTTAATCAAGGAAACTATTGCAATGATTCACATATGCGATGATTAGGGGCTCAGAGTTTCATCTGTAGGAGGAGAGTGAAGAGGACATGTTGGAATGGCAGAAATAGTATGTTTATTATCAGGTTCATATACATGGTAGATGACTAAAAGATGATGCCATAGTTTTGATACAGTGTAACTAGCGGAATGGTAGTGCTATAAAATATAATAGGAAATTTCTGAATAATGGATTTTTTTGGAGAAAACAACGAGTTCTGATTCAGAAATACTGAGTTTGATGTCCCTTTAAGATATCCAAATCAGGTGTTCTAGAAGATAGTTTGTTACTTGTGATTCTAGCTAAGGAGAAATACTCTGGATGGATGTATAGATGCATCATGTAAGTGATAATCAAATTGAAGAGGTGAGTCAGTGAAGAAAGAGCAGAATGGAGTGATTAAAAAAAGTTCCTTGTAAAATATCACCAGTCAGTGATGTGAGATGAATTGTGATCCAAAAAAAGGAGAGTATTCAAATATACAAATATATTATCTCATATCCACCAAAATGCTGGCTGGGAAAATTCAATTCTGGAGAGGTAGTAGGAAAACCATATTATTCCATTCATATAGTTTTTCTGAAAAATAATTTAGTAATATACTAATAAATTTGCTATATTCTTCATCTCCTTTGATTCAAAAATATTCTTGTGATTTATACTGGAAGAAATATGAATAAGAAGATATTAATTTGCATAGGAAATGGAATTAATAGTAGCATTTGTGGTTTAGCACAATGAAGGAAAGGAGGTAGTACAAGTTTGGAAAGAGAAGAAACTGTTCTATGTTATAATTAAGGAATATTATGCATTTATGAATAGCGATTATAAGTATTTTATGGAAACATGGGGAAACTTGGAAATATATTAAAGGATTTATTGATTCTCCTTTCCTGATTTGTGAATTCATCAGCAAACACTCTGTTATTTAAACATTTTTTAGAGTTTACAAATAAAAAATTAAATTATTTTCCCACTATTTCAAAAAATGTCTTTGTAAGAAGTTGGAATTAAAACCTGTTTTCCAGTTTCTAAGAACAACTTTCTCCTCATTTCAGTGAAAAATAAAACTAATGAAGTAAAGTGCATTGTTTACACAATGATTACAGCAATATCATTAAATTTGGCATTAAGATTGGCAAGGCAAAATGCTAGCCTTTACCAAACATGTATTAAGCCCCAATATATTACATATGCTATTTTATTAGAGAACATATGGTAAACATGAAAGCTTATACAAATATAGATACAAATACAGAAAGCAAATTAAAACACATATATACTTCACTGCAAATAGGGAAGATTTAAGTTGAAAATAATATGCAATTTATCACAGTCATTCACTAGATTTGTCTTTTTCTATGAATCGTAAAAATTATCTTATTAATTCTTCATGACCCCCTTCAAGCAACATAACACCCAGGAATTACAGAAAAAGAGAAGAAAGAAAATAAGGAAGGAAGGAAGGAAGGAAGGAAGGAAGGAAGGAAGGAAGGAAGGAAGGAAGGGAGGAAGGAGGGAGGGAGGGAGGAAGGGGGGAGGGAAGTGAGGAAGGAAGGAAGAGAGGAAGGGAAGAAGGAAAGAAAGAAGGAAGGGAGGAAGGAAAGAAGGAAGGGAGGAAATGTTTAGGAAATTTCACAAAACTTTCAATCATCCTAGGTTCCTTACTTTTAATACAAATCCTACCCTTTGGCATACTATTATCTGCTTGGTCTATTTCTGAAGATTATTACTGGGAAAGGAAAATAATATTTATCTTTTAAAATGTTTATAGCAGTTCTCATTGTTGTGTCAAAGAATTGAAAACAACAGGATGCCCATAAATTAAAAATGACTAAACAATTTCAGTAAACGACTGTGTTATAATGTGATGAATTCTTAGTATTGAAGAATGTCAGTAATTAATTGGTAAAAAAGATATATACTTTTTCTCTATAACATCTTATTAAAAAACCTATTAACAGTTTTTCTAATAAGATTCTCTAGATAACTAAATGTTTTGGGGACTATATATACACCTTCAGTGATTCAATCTGTTTCCCTGAGGGTCAGTTGAGAGGATGATCATAGTAATATTGGTTCTTTCTTTGTTTTTTTTAATTTAATTTAATTTTTTTTTTGTAAGGATAACGGGGTTAAGTGGCTTGCCCAAGGCCACACAGCTAGGTAATTATTAAGTGTCTGAGATTGGATTTGAACCCAGGTACTCCTGACTCCAGGGCCGGTGCTTTATCCACTATGCCACCCAGCTGCCCCCCCTTTCTTTAAATGGTGTCCTAACAGACAGCAGTTCCCTGTGTAGCTCATTATGTACTACCTGGGGAACTTTCAATTATCTTGTGCCAAAATTATAATATGACTTACAAACAAAAAAAAAACAAACAATACATTACCAGTGTTGTGGCAGTGAAACTGGTCTTCTTGAACTAATGAATGACAACATCAGTCTTCTTCTCTCTTAGACCCACATGTATTTCTCATCCTTGTCTTAGTGAAATGCAGTTAAAAACCTAGGACCCCCTGCGCAAGTTAAGCTTGTCACCATAATTTTTGAAATAATGTTAAAATGATCATGTTGAAATGACTTCAAGTGTTTTCTCAGAGGATTCCATCTATATCAACTCAATATATGTGTGATTCAAAGGTCAAAATATTTTCTATTCTATTTATTATTGAATAATCATATTGATGTAAATAAGATGACAAATAAAACAAATATGCTGTTTTCCCTTGAATCCTCATAAATTCTGTTACCTGAATGTAAGGTTGAATTTCAGAAACTGATCAGCAATTTATTTCAAATTTTTTAAATAAACACTCAAGAAGACCTGTACTTGCCATGGTAAATGCAAAGGAAATCTTATTTTTCAAAGTTTGTTTACTTTGTTTATTGGTCAAATCTTGAAACCTTTCAGGATATTTCCTGGAAACCCCAAACTGGGCATCCAAATGATAAACCAATGCATTTTTACATTTGAAAATTTAAAAAAAAATTAAGTTCATGGATGAATGATGTATAACAGAGTGAAAAAAATCTTCTTTTAGTTTCTTAGTAAATGATATGAAAGCAAAAGAGCATACCGATACATGTGGAGGGAGAGAATTTGTGTTCAAGATGTTACTACAGTGAATATTTGGGAATTTCCATTCAATTCTTTATATATCAGTTTGTTTATCTAGAGGTAAGTGATATTTATAATACATATCTCATTGGATTATTGACAATAAAAGTATTTTTCACTTTTAGGTATTATATAAATGAGATATTTTTATGCTAAAGAAATCTGTTGCATTTGTTATATTTTTAACAATGAAGTCCTTTTAAATTTATTTTAATAAATTATATTTATTTTTCAGTGTTATCTATGCTTTCATAAATGTGAATATATTCAACAATGCATATTGAAGCCCATTCCTACCTTCTCAATTTATGGTTTTTATTGCTCTCCCTTAAAAGTTCTCAGGAGTAAGCGCTTAATGCACAGGAGAATAGCTAAGAGTTTTGTGATTTTTTTTTGAATATGATTCTAAATCGATTATCCCTCTGCTTGTTTTTTTTACTCTTTATTCACTGACCTATTCCCATATTGAATTTTACATTTCACAATCAATATGTATCTATATAAATTCATATATAAATAAATACACATATATTAGTGTCTATATATAGATATGTGTGTATGGGATATACTTTACACATACGTGTCTGCGTGCTTGGATATATATATATATATATATATATATATATATATATATATATATATATATATATGTATGTATATGTGTGTGTGTGTGTGTGTGTGTGTGAAAATACAAATATGTTTATTCTTGCATTCAAGTCAACATTTAATGTATATTGGTATTTGTTCTCTAGGAATGAATCTTTTAATTTCCATTTGGTTCATCTGTAATGTAGTCTTTATTGATTCTGGTAGTACTTTATTTATAAGCATTTAGGATCATTAAGTAATTCTTACTGCTAAAGACATCAGATTTTTTGTATCGTTTGTATTTCTAATTTATGAAACAAGTTTTTCCATATCAATAAAAGGATGATTATATATGAAACTGCCAATCTACTGTGCATAAATTGCAGTTCCTTTCAAATATATGACAAAAATCATCAGGTAAATTTCTTTTTTTTTCTTTTTTCTTTCCCATTCTTCCCAGATGGTTACCATTAGACAGAAATCTTTTTATATGTAAAATTGTTCTAAACATATATCAATATTTCTATCCTTTCCTCTGAATGCATATATTATCTTTTTTGATATGTCCTTTTGAGTTATTTTGGGTATTTATAATAGTGGAAATCATTTATTTGCTCAAATTCACTTACAAATGAGATTGTTACTATATATAACATTCTCTTAGTTATGCTCATTTTGCACTTCTTTATTACATTCAAATCTTTCAATATTTTTTCTAAAATTATTTTACCTATTTTATAAAATTATTGCACAATGTAATATAAGGTAGTAATCGTATCATCTCAAATTTTGTGTGAAGGATGACTTTAAGCTCTATTCAGAGAAGCAGTATGGTAATGACCACAGTATATTGATGCAGGAGCTAGAAAATCTGGATTTAAATTCTGCTACTGTCTTTCCTGTATAAATATTTAACACCTTAGGACATCAGATTTCTCATCTGGAAATAAATGGCATTGGGTTATATAGTCTCTAAGTTCATTTATAACTTTAAATATGTGATAATATATGGCTTATTTTTCTAGTCATTAATTTTGCGATTGAGTATAATTGAGATTGTGGAAGAAGAAGAGATTGAGACTTGGCCACATTGTTAAAAATCCTGGGTTAAGTCTCCTGACATCTATTTATTTATTTTGACACTGAATAAATCACTTGCCTCTAAATGTTCAAAAGAAATTTCTATTTTAAAGAATAGCACATTTGCCAATAAGATTACCTAAAAAATTATAAATGCACTTCTTCTTTCCTTTTCCCAATATTAGGATTATTTTTATTTTTTAGGAAGACTTTTCCTCAGTTGCCTCTTGATGAATATTGCATTTGCTTATATTAATGAAAAAATAAATTATCATATATGACATTTTTATAACAATGATCAGTGAAAATTCCATCTACAACAAATAATTCCATCTCAGATACCAAATTATTTGCATTCAATTGTTGGGGGAAAAACAAAAGATAATATTATGTAATAAAATAACAAAACCTCTTTTTTCTTATATTCACTCAGAAATCTCAATCTTTTTTCTTCCCATTATGTCTGTCAACTTCCAGTAAAAATTGCATGCTGCCTTTCCTCATTTCATACATTTTACCAATTGATTATTAACTTATTCATCATAATATGGAAAGAAAATATTCAACAAATTTCTTCATCTAACCCATGGGGAGTTTAATAGCCTTAATGTCACCAAAACACTTACTTATGAAATGGAGAAGTCTCTTTAAAAATATCTAGTCCCATCAAATTATTTTAGAGGTAAGAAAAGTGAGATCCAGGGGCGGCTAGGTGTCCTAGTAGATAAAACACCGGCCCTGGAGTCAGGAGTACCTGGGTTCAAATCCGATCTCAAACGCTTAGTAATTACCTAGCTGTGTGGCCTTGGGCAAGCCACTTAACCCCATTTACCTCGCAAAAACCTAAAAAAAAGTGAGAGCCAAGAAAGTAAGATTAGTTGTCCATAGTCAAATAAGCAAGAAAATGAGGATTTAAACCCAGTTTCTCAGATTCAGAATTCAAAACACCATTAACTGAGCCATGTTTTTCATTGACTAAGGTAAAGATTCCACAAAGATGGTACCATTATTAAATACTGAATACAGATAGCCTTTTAAATTTTCTTTTTGCTTTTTAAGGAAAAGAAAATAAAAATTTTGACTGCTCTAAGTATCTAGAAAAGATTCCTGTGAACCTTCTCGCCTAGTCTCAGGTCTTCCATAAACTAACTGTGTGATCTTGGTCAAATTGCTTTACTTATTTGTATCTCAATAGCACAATATACAAAATGATTAGAAAAAACCCCACAACATACAAAACAAAACAGTCCAAAATTCTGCATGTATTCAAAAAGAAAGCTGGAAAATATGAATTTATGCCAAAAAATCCAATATCTTTTGAAAACCTCCAGTTTCACTGGACTTCTGCAAATCATTTCTTAGTTTTCCATTTTATGCCAGGAGACAGACACATTATCAAGCATTATCAAATATGCAATCCAATGTATGGAACACTGGACACTTAGGAAAAACTGAGATTATGGCTCACCTCTGCTATCTTTCAGTTGTGTGCTCTTCAATAAACCAATGAGCTTCTTTAGCTTTTGGCTTCTTCATCTCTGACATGAAGAAAGAAAAATCTGAAGTCCCATCTTCCAGCAGTTCTATGCAATGACATTCATATGAGATAATGGATAGGTGTTTTATCTTTATTGTTTCAGGCTCTAAATATAAATGCTTGCTAAATTAGCAAAGAAAATTGCTTCAGTTTATTAACAAGATATTAAAAAACAGAATAAGAAATTCCAGTCTATACTCAGATTATCATACAAAAACTTTTGAAATGTTAGTATCAAATAAAGTTAATATAGTCTCATAAACTGAGACATTCCTTATGAAATGCTATGTTAACCAAAATACAAAAAAAATATAGAGTTCTGATGATTATAAGACACAAGGTCATTCTCATTCATTTCCTACCTCAGGACAATGCCATCAGGTATTTCTAATCCTTTGTTCTCTATAAAATTAAGATCTCTCAGAAGCTGTTTTTTGTTCAACTATTCTATCACAATGGCCCCTTAAAGGTTATTCTGTGTTCTTAGGTTCTTTCCAGTTCCTTCATTCTAAATTCTAATATTCCTCCTACTGCTACCATTCCATGGTTGTAAGTACTTTGTATTTCTCTAAAACTGTCTTTGTGATCATCCAGAAAACAATGTTCTGAATAGATTAAAGAGGAAAATTTATAGTCAGCCTAGAGATTTCAGGATTAATCCCTGAGGAGTTTCCTGAATGACTTGTATGAAATAAGTGGAATGTAGTCATCAATACACTATTTTTATAAAATAACTATTGTAGATTCTAGTATATAAGGAGCATAAAAGTGAAGCAAAATGCTATTAAAGATTAAAGGAGGAAAAGTTCATTTTTTTACTTGGGAATCCATTTTTCTTTTGTTTTTTTTTCAAGGCAATGGGGTTAAGTGACTTGCTCAAGGTCGCACAGTTAGTAATTATTAAATATCTTAGGTTAGATTTGAACACAGTATCTCCTGACTCCAGAGTAGTTGCTATATCCACTGTACCACTTAGGTTTCTTCTGATATAACATTTCTGATGTTGTTTTATGATTTTTTCAGACAACTACTGGTAACCTTCTAATGTTTAAAAAAAAGCTGAAAAATATTCTCTTGGGAATTATGTAGAATAACCAGGTTCAGATTCTGTGCTTTGTCATATTCTTATTTTGTTATGTGACTATTTTGATTGGAAATTTCATTGTAATAATCTCTTTGGCTCATTGAACAACTTATGTATTTCTTCCTGACTTACTTGTCCTTTATCAATGTTTGCTACGTATCCATAGTGACCCCTACACTCATCAGTGACATGCTGGCAAGAGGAAGACAATTTCCTATGCTAATCATCTGATAGAACTCTTCACTGTGCACTTCTTTGGAGGGCTGGAGGTCTTCATACTCACAGAGATGGCCTATGACTTCTATGAGGCTATTTGCAAACCCCTTCACTACATGATGATCATGAGCAGGAACAGGTGTAATGCATTGATCTTGGCTGCTTGTGGTGTGTCTGGTGTATGTTTCTGTATTCATTTGCAAAAAATTGTCCTGACTTTTCTCCTACCTTTCTGTGGCTCCAAAAAGATTGATCAATATGTGATATATATCCATTGTTGAATCTTGCCTGCACCGATACTTATAGTTTTGGTCTTTTAATAACAGCCAATTCTGGGATGATTACCTTGGTGGTTTTCATGGTCCTTATGTATTCCTATGCTGTGATCTTATATGCACTTTGGGCACATTCTTCTGAGAGACAACAAAAAGCACTCTCCACATGTGGTTCCCATATCACTGTTGAAGTCCTGTTCTCTGCCTCTATACTTTTCATTTATTTTACAGCACCCACAACATTCCAGGAGGGAAAAAGCATTGGCCCTTTTTTACACAATCCCATGTTAAGTCCTCTGATCTACACTGAAAAATTCAGAAATGAAAAATGTCATGAAGAAGGTGTGGAGCAGAAACATTTCAAGGGCAGAAAACAAATGTTCTAAAAGGTGCTGCAGGCTTTCTCTCTGGAGCTTTACCTAATGACTAGATGCCAATTCATTTAGAACAGGTGTAGGAGAGGGTTCATAAGATTTAACATGGGATATACAGCTTGAAGAAAACTTGGAGTTCATCAAGTCCACTGCATTGAACTTACCAATGAGAGACAGGACAAGCTACGTGATTCCCTAAGATCAAATAACTGGTTTTAGTCAGATCAGCACTGGAATTTTAGTTTTCTGACTCAAAATTCAGTGATCTTAATTTCAAATTGTTGAACTTTTCAAAATGTTGATGAATCTTTGTTGTAAGGAATTTCATTTCCTAATAAGTTTACATTTCTGTATGTTCATTTTGTTAAATCATTTAATCATACAAATGAAAATTCTTGTAAATGGAACGCCCCCAATCTAAGCTTTTAAGTTATGGGATAGACCTAACCCAAGATGCTTCTTTCTTTATGTCATTGTCTAATAATAGCTTGAATTTTTAATTTAAGTTTTGCAAAACTCTATACATTACATAGTCTCATTTTATCCTAACAGTGGCCCTATAAATTAGGTGTTATTATAATCCTCATTTTACATATGGCAGACTTGAAAAAGAAAGAGGTTAAGTCAATTGTCACTTATCACATAATTAGCAATTGTCTGAGGTGGTTTTAACTTATCATTTTCTTTTTTTCTTTTTTTGTTTTTGCAAGGCAAATGGGCTCAAGTGGCTTGCCCAAAGCCACACAATTAGCTAATTATTAAGCGTCTGAGGCTGGATTTGAACTCAGGTACTCCTGACTCCAGGGAGGGTGCTATATCCACTGTGCCACCTAGCTGCCCCTTTACCTACTCATTTTCAAGATTAATATTCCTAATATGTTCAATCTCTTAAGGATATTTTATAATGATCAATGTCACATCAAATAATCAAAGAATATTCTTTCAGGGTTCATTTTTATAAATAATAACTTTGTAACTGCAAATGGCATGAACTCTATATTTCAAGCAGATAAATTGTATAATGGTTGCAATAGTTCATTTATTAATTCAATGATCTCACTACATTAAAGATACTCTGTTATGCATTGGGGGATGCAAGGAAAAAACCTTATATCCACCTTTAAAAGATCATATTATGATGAATAGAACACACACATAATGCAAACAAACAATGAATAGTATAAATCAAGTGTTATTTCACAGTGAACGCACTATCACTATTTGAGGGGCAACAGTGGCTTTCTGTAGAACATACATTTTGAATGAAATCTTCAAGGAAGCTAGTGAGAGGTAGAACATTCCAGATATTCAAGAAAATGAATGAAAAATTATGAAATCATGAGATGGAGAACTGTGATTAAAGAAAAAGCAAAAAATGCAAGTTACTGGAGCACTGAATATGAGGATGAAACTAAAGAGTAAAAAATTTATGAGTAGGAAAGAATAATATTTTGAAAGGTTTTAACTTAATGGACTATTTTATTTTTAACTTTAGAGCTTAGATTTGTTTTTCGGTGGAGCTATGTGACATGGTAAAACCTGTGCTTTAGGAACATTACTTTTGTATCTTAGTTTAAGAGAGTCAGGAGAAGCTTGAGCCAGGGATATTCTGATACTTCAGAAATGAAATGTTGAGGATCTGCTACAAGGAGCAGCAATATTTGAAGAGAGATCATACATGTGGGGAATGTCTATTCCATTAAATATGGAAATAAGCATTTTATTATTGCCTGCTATGGTTAGACACTGTGATGTGTTCATATTTATTTATAAAAATGAGAAGCCTAGTGATGACTGTATATGTTGTAGGGGTGTGGGTAAGGAGTTAAGTGCAAGAGTTGTAGTCACCATGAGATAACTATGAAGTTTGGAAGAGGGACATGTTTGAAACGTATAACATTTTCAATTATACTAATATATTCAGTTTGATAGAAACCTGATGGGCAGTTTGTGATCTGAGAATACAGTTAAAGGGAAAGGTTAGTTTATGAGCAAGTTAGAAGTTAAGCTAAACAGATCTGAGAATTGTTACCATCAAGAAGATAATTGAATTGTTTGAAACTGATGAAGTCACCAAAGGAAATCATAAAACGAGAAAAAAAGAACATCCAGGTAAGACTCTTGGATCTTACATATTTATTGAATAGAACCTGATAAAAAGGAAATACTGCTTAGAAGGAAGCAGTCAAATAGGCAGGAGAAGAAATACAAGAGTCACAAAATCCAAGAAAAAAAATGAATATCCAATGAAAGAGGGTGAATAATAGTGTCAAAGATTTAAGAGGTCAAGAATGATGGTAAAAAAAGAAAAAGGACCTTATATTTAACAAGTCACTGATAATTTTGAAGATAGTAAACTCAGTTGAATGATTAAGTCAGAAATCAACAGAGAGTTTAGAATTGAGCAGAGAAAAAATTAAGTATCACATGCACATAGATTTCTCAAGAAATTAAGTAAAGAAAAGGCCAGCTAGGTGGTGCAGTAGATAAAGCATCGACCTTGTAGTCAAGAGAGCCTGAGTTAAAATTTGGCATTAGTGGGTGGCTAGGTGGCGACTAGGTGGCACCATGGATAGAGTGCTGGCCCCGGATTCAGGAGTACCTGGGTTCAAATCCGGCCTCAGACACTTATTAATTACCGAACTGTGTGGCCTTGGACAAGCCACTTAACCCCATTGCCTTGCAAAAAAGAAAAACCTTAAAAAAATCTGGCATTAGACACTTAATAATTGCCTAGCTGTGTGACCTTTGGCAAAGCATTTAACCCCATTGTCATAAATAAATAAAATTAAAGAAAAATATAAGAGATGTGATTTATATGAGTATAGTCATTATTGCAACTGTAGTCATAGCAAATGAGGTTTGTTATTATTATTATTAGTAGTAGTACTTTGATGGTGATGATGATGTAAAGTAGCAACATAGGCATAATTGCTAGCAGCAGAAATAAAGATTTGCAAATAGTTCAAAAGTAGGGATGATAGTAGAAAAATCTGCTAGTGAAGATTAGTTTGAACTAGATTGTGGGTTTGTTTTGCAAGGATTAATAGTCACTTCTTTATATGAGATTAAAGAAGGAAATAGTGAGAGATGTCTGAATGATATGATATAAGCAGTTGGCAAGATGGAGATCTTGTCAAAAGACCTCATGTCATGCAATAGAACTGAAGCAGAACAGAAAGATGATAAAGTACTGGGCCTGCATTTAGGAAAACTCATTTTCCTGGGTTCAGTTTCCCCAGACACTTACTAGGTATGTGACCCTGGCCAAGTCCCTTAACTCCATGTGAAAAATGTCTTCATCTGTAAAATCAACTGAACAAGGAAATAGCAATCCCCCTTCTTTATCTTTTCCAAGAAAAATTCTAAATAGGGGGTCACAAAGAGTTGAACAAAACTGCATATGATTGAACAAATAAATAATGTATGAGGCTTGCTAAGGGGGTGCAGGAGGTGCATTATGAGGCATCTGTAGAGAGATAAATTCCTTTAGAAAGACAACTCTCCTGAATAGTATAGCTCATTGATTAAGAATATGTAAAATTATTACTTTTCTACAAGGGGATCCCTGTTGAATTCACACAATTGAAATCTGTACCTAAACATGGTTTCTCAATTTCCTCTATTTTCATTTACCAGTAGACAAATAGGATGCCATGTTAGATGGATGTTTTACAAAGCAAGATTGACAATAGCAGAAGAATTTAGGGTGTTTGAATACAATGGATAGCATTACCTTGAAATGTTTTACAAAGCTTACAAAAGGAGGAGGGAAAGATAACATAGCCCGTGTTAAAGTGCTGGCCTAAGAAAGAATTAAGGGGTGAAAGGACTGAAAGGGCAGTTGAGGGCAGATCAACATTAAAGATCATAGGGTAGAGGGTTAGATTGAATGAGAACATAAGCCTAACATTCTGTTCCTTTTACAGTCCCCAAATTGTTCATAAGTAATGTAAGCATCACAAGTGGTCCTGTAAGTCCATGTCATGCTCTCCTTTTGCATGGTCTGTTTTTCCTTGTCCTCCTATCTTTTCTTTTTCGATTTCTTAAATGTATGTTATTAATTTTCTATATTACTTGATTCATCTAGTCTGCATGGTCTGGTGTTCCTTTCTGGTATCCAGACAGTTTCTCCATCTGTGGACAAAAAAGAAGCATAAGACTGACCCCAGGTTAATAATTGATCAAGTGCTTCTCATTGTCCATCCTTAAGGCCCTTCCACATGACCATACCCTTCTCTTCATGTCGCATATCCCTATTAAAAAATCTTTCGGCAGGTTAATATCATTAAATGTTAAAAATGTCATGGTATATAAGGCAAGATTTATTTTTCTCTTTTGTTTCCCCTCTTGTCCCTATATATTTTCCCTTTGTTTGTACTTCCAGAAATCTCTTAAGATCTCTATGTTTCCTTTCTACTAAAACTTGACCAGTAGGTTTATAGGGAATGCCTGTAATATGTATAGGCACAATTGTTTAAATGTCATAGAAGTATAACCAGGGTCATTACCTGATTTTGTGGATTTGGGTATCCCTGTAATAGCAAAACAATGGAATAAATGCTCAATCACACCTTGTGTAGCCTTTGAACTTTGTGCTGTTGCCATTGAGCTAAATGTATCTACAGTAACATGAATAAATTTCATTTTTCCAAAAGATGCATAATGAATCACATTCATCTGCTACAATTCATCAGGAGTCTAGTGTCTAGGATTCTTAGAATAATTTTTTGGGGGGGCAGGTAAATATGGAAAGCATTGCTGACAGGATTTTACTATATTCTTAACTTGTTCCTGTGATTTTAAATTCTTTCCTTAGTAAAGAGGTGTTCTGATGAAATTTTTGTGAGGCAGCCTGACTTGCTTTTCTACTAAACTTATAAGAAGTGGAAGGGTTAATTAATCAGCACTATGAATACCCTCATATATAGGTCAAGGCTATCCAGTGTGGGAATTTATATGTTCAATAAAAAAGGGGTTGTATCTATTTCTTATAACTTCTTGTAATTCTTTAAAAAAATTGATATAATTCTTCATCAGTGCTATGTTTAATAAGTGTTTTTTTCTATGAGTCTGACCACATGATAACTATACTTATTATCTGTAAAAATGTTAAGGGGTTGTGGCTGTTCTTTTAATTTTTAATTTTAATTTTAATTGGGCATGTAATTCATTCTTTTGTGTTGATAAAAGAAGTTTATAATTTCTATTATTGCATTTTTGCTTGGACCTACAGGTCTAATTTCAGGGAAACCAGTGGTTCATAACTTCGGGTATTTTCCCTTATTACCTTTATAAAGCAATCCATCACTAATTCCAGGCTTTGACATCATTACAGTAAAGTAGCTTATATTGATAAAATTACAACACATACATTTTCAAATATCTTGCTTATCCTTAAGTTACCTAACTATGGATTACATAATTTTCAATTTATGGCTCATTTTTCAAAGCCCCTCACATTTATTCAATATCATTCAAAATAATTTTCAAAAAGAAAACAAAATTCTCTATGAACTTTCATATATATATATTCATATATAATAATTTCAAAACTGCTGGTGTTATAGGTTACATATATAATTTCTTCTTCTTAAATAACAGATATTAAGTAAATTACTTTGATCTTACATATAAATATTCCCTTTAATAAACAGTAGGTGAAAGGACACAACCTTTCACAAAATCTCTAGGCCAAAAAGAACTTGAGAGATATAACCCGTTGGCAAGTTGTTTTCTAATTTTCTTATAACAAATCTTTACAAAGGTGCTGGATGGCACTTCAATTCATTCATTGTTTATTATTTTAACACAATTTCAAATTTTCAAAAAAATCATCTGAATCTGTTCTTATACAAGTTTACCAATTATACATAACAAATTTCAATTTAATGTATATTCTCTTTATTCTTTAAAACTTCGCAATGCATAAAAATTCTTGAGACCAGATGTTTCTAAAAATCCCTTTTTATGATTACAAGATTGTCTTTATAGTTCTCTTAATAATATTTGAAATTCCAAAACTCATATCCAAAAATACCTTAAATTATTTTCCTTTTCAAAATATAAAACTTTGCAAATTCTTATCTGTATCAGTGCTATTCCAACTTCTCAATGCTCTAATTTATAAGAACTTTCCAGCTTCACTGACAAGATGATGTTCTATGAATTGAAGTTTCTCCACATTCTGAGACATCAAGGTAGTATGCACTAATTATTTAGCTTTACTGTTTATCATTCCTTGTTCATCCACAATTTTTCTAATTTATGATCTATAGCATATAAGCATATTTTGAATCTGTATAAAAATTATCCCCCCCCTTTTAGCAATTTCAAAGTCTGATAAAGAGCACATAACTCAGAAGTCTTTGCTGAACATAGTTTTGACAGACTCCCAGCCTCTATCAAGGTCATTCTGCCCTTATCTATTTTAGCATATCATTTCATTTTCTTTTAGGTTCCTTATAAGTATAATTTGCCAAATCAGTAAATAAAACTCTTATTAGTCAATCAGGCTAGAAAAGAAACAATAGAAAATAATAGAACCCCTTCTCCTCCAAAAGCACCATAATTTTTATGAAAATTTCCTTTTTGGTGCCAAATCATGAGCTTTTTGGGGGAAAAAAGATCTAATTTTTGAAAAAAGTGAATGAAAAGAAAATTGGCCATTCAGAACACAGAGACATGACAGTAGGCCTGACCATGCAGAGACAGCTGAGAGCTTCCCTCTGACTGTAATTTAAAACAAAACACATAACAAATGAGTTGAAGCATTTTGAACCAGAGAGGTCCCCGAATTCCAGTGAAACCCCACTTTGCTCTCAGACTAAAGGGTCTCCTAAACACTACACAAAGACAAAGACAACAGGGTGCCAGATAAACACACACACTCCAACCATAAACCAAAGCAAATACCACCAAAGGTGACAAATCCCCAAGAAACCAGAGGAAAAATCCAGAGAACATTTCATTTTTCACAATACATTTTTCCATTCAAAGGTTTTCATATTTAACACTTTTTGATTTTAACTATAACTTTTGAGAAGGCAGCCACTCAAAAATCCCTCAGCTTAATTGGATTATCCCCTTGTACCCCTTCAGTTTAGAGTAAACTAAACAACTTCTTTTTAAGGGAACAGTACTAAGTCTTTTCTGGGGGTTGTGTGTTCTGTTTTTGAATCCTCAATTGTCTTATTTTTTCTGTAATAATCAAATTATGTACTTTAAAATGGATCTGATTATCTTGTCTTTCTGAAATTTACTTCTTCAAAGCTTTCTCAATGTCAAATAGCATTTATTTTGTGATTGTTGGTTTAACATATACTTTTCTCAACTGTGAATACTCACTGTCATTTTCTCTTTTTTCTATAATTTCAAATAAATTCCCTCTTTAAATATTTTAAAATATTTTATTTTATCTTATTTATCAAGTCTTCATGCAATTCTCTCCCTCTAGCTAGTCCTTTTTCTTAATTCCTCTTTCATCTAACTTTAAGATTTAGATAAACAAGCCAGGAGCAATTTGTATGATCTCAGGTTTGAACTGTATGTTCCGGCCTAACAAGAAATTGTGCAAAATCTTCATTAGCTCCATGTTTTATTTTTAAATGCAGTATTGCCTCCTTCCTTTTCAGGCAATTTTGTCCATGCTTGTTTTGAGATAATGGATATTTGTTGCTATGCTTGTAACCTATATGCAGTTTATTTACTCCTGCCTATGGACCAGTGCTAGTAAGCATTTCAAATGTTATTCTTAAGCCTGCTGCTTCATTTCTTTTAACTTGACTAATACAATTCTCAAAAAATTAAGTTTTCTGTATTAAATAATCTCATGGTGAAAGAGCAGTTTTTTCCTATCAAAGTTGTCTTCTGGGGCTAATATTTTTCCATGTAATATTTCTTTCATAGTTAAAACATTTGGTCTAGTATTACCATACATACTTAATGCTGATTTTAATTCTTTAAATATTTTTAAATCTAGATTATTGTGTTCTCTCAAAACATTCCCTGGATTCTTTGGATCAGGTCTCTCAAATATGGGAAAAGAGAACAATAAGAATATCTCCTCTCCTTTATCTACTGCTTTTTGATCAGCCTTTTGAACAACATTCAAATGCCCCTTATCTTTAGTATTTTCTTTTTAAGACCATAAAGGAGCAGAAGGTGGTTTATTAAAGTTAGGAGGAAGTGGCGTGGAAGTAAAAGCCAGCATTCTTCTTCCTCTTTTTTTTTTTAATCTTATCTTCCTGCTGAATAGTTTGAACATCTACATCAACTTTTAATATACTCCAAGCTTTGGCTCTAGGTGGAGTAATACTGATTTTTAAAATATTCCACAATGAAAAGACTCCTTTAGGAAATGACTCCTGACCTTCCTGTTTAAAATGTTCACTCATCTGTCTCTCCACAGTTTTCCTCTTTTCAGTACTTAGTACTCCTTCTTCTGGAAACCATGGACAATATTTTTGTACACATTTAATAAATTCTTACAATTACTTTGGTGTTATTAAAAATTATATATAAATTATTTAAACCTCTTTACAGTTTAGGGATCAGCACCAAATCTCTTTCATCTGATTTAGCACTCTCAAATAAATTCCCTATCCTTAGACTGTCCCTGTCCCATATAAATGCTCTCTGTTTATCCTGTGAGATTTTCAAGTAGGGAGTGAATAAATTTGTGAGCATACAAGTTCAGGGATTTTCTATTTTTTTTTTTGGTTGTTGCTACTACTACTGAAATTTGACACTTAGGAAGGAAAAGAAAAAAATAACGTAACACTTATAGCTAACAGTATGACCTGATTGTTAGTATTATAGTGATATTTATCAGCCATACACATCCATACACACACACACACACACACACACACACACACACACACACACACACACATATACTTACAGATGCATAAAATGCCCTTTTGTCAAGTATAATGACTTTCTGCATATGAGCCAATACCTGCTTCAACTCAACAACAGGAAAACTACTGAAGATGATTATACTCTAACAATACTTCTAAGTTCAGTCCACTGAGTAGAGGAAAATTCTTCCTTTATTTTTGGTAATAATTCTGTTTGAAATAGAATCATATACTGCATGGAGATCACTTTCCTTTCGAAAGAAGCTTCTGTAACCACACTTTCCTCATGGCATTCCTCATGTCAGTATTTCTAAGGGAATAAATGAGAGGGTTGAACATGGGAGCAGTGATGGTGTAAAAGAGGGCAAACACCTTATCATCACTAACAGAACTGCCTGTGATCCACAGGTAGAGAGAGCCTTGCTTAGTCCCTTTGAGGAGTGAGTTCTCAAGGTGTTCAGGATAATGATATAAGAAATAACTAATGCAACAAAGGTAAAAATAGACAACATTCCAGTGGTACCAATAATCACAATTACCAGCAAAAATGCCTCTGTGCAGGCCAGTTTTAGTTTAGGGAATACATCACAGAAATAATGAGCAATTTTATTGGGACCACAAAAAGGCAGCTGAGTAATAATCAATACCTGAAAGATTGAGCGAAAGAATGCCCCTATGCCTTAAGAGGCCACCACCAAAAGATAGCATACCTGTCTACTCATGATGACCATGTAATGCAGTGGCTTGCAGATGGCTATATAGCAATCAAAGGCTATGGCCACCAGGATGAAGATTTCAATGCCACCAAAAAAATGACCATAGAACATCTGGGCCATGCAGTTGTTATAGGAGATGGTTGTTCTCTGGGCCAATAAATCCACAATTAGTTTTGGAGCAATAGTGGAGGTGAAGCAGACAACCATGAATGATAAGTAGCTGAGAAAGAAGTACACGGGTTGTGATTGAGTTGACTAAATTTGATGGTGGTCAGGATGAAAAGGTGTCCCATCAAGATCATGAAATAGCAAAGAGAAAAGAAAAGAAAACAGACTTCCTTGACCTCTTGATTATTGAACAGACCCAGTAGGATAAATTCAGTGACATTGTTTCTTACCCCCATCACTTCAGCACTGAGATGAATGTGTAGGGAAATATTTGTATACCTAAAACTAGAAAAATCAGGAATAATGTTAGTTATACTATTAAGTAACACCAGTGATAACTAAAAATTACCCCCACCTTCAAGGGAGAAAACATGATGCTTATTACATTCTTGGATCCATTTTAGTATTGTCAGTCTAAAATCTTTGTTTAAATACATACTATAGAACAAAGTAAAATAAGTGTTAACATTATACAGAAAGACAAAACATGAGTCTTGCAGAAAGAGCCAATTTTATAAAGAGATAGACAACATCCAGTCAACTATACACATACCCAATATCTCCCATCGATGAATTTATCTTGTAGATCTCTCATCTAATTTGGTATCTATCTATATCTATAATAAACTTATTTATTTATTCATCTTCAATATATCAAGAGGAAATTAATCTCAGAAAGAAGATGCTTGGTAAGGGTATAGAGTGGGGATCAAACATAATCTGTAAAAGTTTGGATATGAGTTGTCTTTTGGGGGTGAGGCAATCAGCATTCAGTGACTTGCTCAGGACCCAAACTACAAGTATATGTCTACAACCAGGTGTAAACTCAGATTTCTTGTCTCCAGGGTCAGTGCTCTACCCACTGTGCTACTTCACTGTCTAATAATTTGTGCGATTTTGAAGGAAGGTGGAGGTGAACAGGTGGAACATTTTAGGAGTAGAGGAGGTAGCAATTAAAAGTGACATCGTCAATAAATAACAATATCATCACTGAGTATCAACAAACACTTCCATGTAGCTACATCATAGAGCCTATGTAGGAGAGTAAATTATTTTTAAAACACCTATAAAAGTAGGGGAAGTCAGACTGTGAACATTTTGAATGTCAAAAAAGAAAGAAAAATGATGTATTTTCCTGGAGGATTTATAAAAGATTTTAGATAAGGGAAAGGCATAGGCTTATCTGACTTTGGATTAAATAAATATTTTATTTGAGGAAACTATTGCAATGATTCACATATGAGATGATTAGGGGCTCAGAGTTTCATCGGTAGGAGGAGAGTGAAGAGGACATGTTGGAATAGCAGAAAGAGTAAGTTTATTATCAGGTTCGTGTGCATGGTAGATGACTTAAAAGATGATGCCAAAGTTTTGATCCTGTGTGACTAGCAGAATGGTAGTGCAATAAAATATAATAGAAAATTTCTGAATAATGAATAGTTTTGGGAGAAAACAATGAGTTCTGTTTTAGAAATATGGAATTTGATGTCCCTTTAAGATATGCAGGTCAAGAATTCTAGAAGATAGTTTGTTGCTTGTGATTCTAGCTAAGGAGAAATACTCTCGATGAATGTATAGATGCATCATGTAAGAGATAATCAAATTGAAGAGGTGAGTTGGTGAAGAAAGAGCAGAATGGAGAGATTTAAAAAAAGTTCCTTGTAATATATCACCAGTCAGTGGTATGAGATCAAATGTTTTATACAAAAATGGAGAATATTCTGATATATTATCAAATTTTCAAATATCTTATCAAATATTTTATCTCATATTCACCAAAATGCTGCCTGGAAAAATTCAAGTTTGGAGAGGTTGTAGGAAAACAGAATATTATTCCAGTCATATAGTTGTTCTGGAAAATAATTTAGTTATATACAAAGACATTTTCACTTTTTCAATTCTTTTGACTCAAAAATACAATCCCTGCAACAAGTATGAGCAAGAAGATAATAATCATTTGCATAGGGAAATGAAATTAACAGTAGCATTTGTGGTTTAGCAAAATGAAAGAAAGGATGTGGCATAAGTTTCAAAAAATTGAAGAAACTGTGCTATATTATAAGAAAGGAACATTATGAATTAAATAATAGTGATATAAAAATTTTAAGGAAACATGGGGAAATATGGAAGAACATTAAAGGATTTATTGATTCTCCTTTCCAGATTTGTGAATTCATCAACAAACACTCTGTTACTTAAACATTTCTTAAAGTTTCCAAATCAAAAATTAAATTATTTTCAAACAGTTTCATAGAATGTCTTTGTCAGATGTTGGGATTAAAACCTGTTTTTTCAGTTTCTGAGAACTACTTTCTCCTTATTCAACATTATCTTTCAGTGAAAAATAAAGCTAATAAAGTAAAGTGAATTATTTACACAATGATTACAGCAATGAAATTAAAGTTTGCAATAAAATTAGTAAGCAAAAATTTATTGAACATGTATTAAGACTCAATATGCTACATATATTATTTTGTTAGAAAATATACGGCAAACTTACACCAATAGAGATACATATACAGAAATCAAATTAAAATGAATTTATATATATATGTATGTGTATATATATATATATTTCTATCATCACTGCAAATGGGGAACTTTGAAGTAGAAAATGATTTGCAAACTACCACAGTCATTCACTAGATTTGTCTTTTTCTATGAATGGAAAACTTGTGAAAAATAAAGATTATCTTATTATTTTTTATGACCCCTTCAGGCAGCATATCATTCAGTAATTACAGAAAAAGAGAAGAAAATAAGGAAGGAAGGAAGGAAGGAAGGAAGGAAGGAAGGAAGGAAGGAAGGAAGGAAGGAAGGAAGGAAGGAAGAGAGGGAGGGAGGGAGGCAGGTAGGGAGGGAGGAAAGAAATGTTTATAGAATTTCACAAAACTTTCACTCATCCTAGGTCCCTGGCTTTTAATACAAGTCCTAACTACACCCTTTCCCATACAATTATCTATTTGGTCTATTTCCAAAGATGATGAGGGGAAAAGGAAAATTATTTATTTTTAATCTTCTAAAATCTTTATAGCAGTTCTTATTGTTGTGGCAAAGAATTGGAAACAATATGAATGCCCATAAACTAAAAATTACAAAAAATTTTGATATATGATTGTGCTATAAGAAATGAGTGCAATAATTTTAGAAAAATATATTCATAGATTTGAATGTAATGAAGTATAAAATGTGCTTGATTCAGAGAACATTTTATATAGCAGCAACTTCATTTTTAACAGTGAATCTGAGCAAATAAATGATTTTTATTTTTGTAAATACCAAAATTAGCTCAAAAGGACATATAAAAAAGATATCTGCATTCAGAGAAAGGATAGAAATATAGATATATGTTTAGAGAAATTTTACATATAAAAAGATTTCTGTCTACTGGTAAACATCAGGAAAAAGGGGAAAGAAAAAAGAAAAAAATACATGATGATTTTGTCATATATTTGAAAGGAATTGCAATAGTAGATTGGCAGTTTCATGTATAATCATCTTTTTATGCAAAAACTTGTTTCATAAATTAAAAATGCAGAAGATACAAAAAATCTCATGTCTTTAGCAGCAATAATTACTTAATGATCTTAAATGTCTATAACTAAAGGATCACCACAATCAATAAACAGTAGTTTACAGATGATCCAAAGGGATATTTAGAGATTTGTTCCTAGTGAAAAAAAATATCTATCTATCTATCTATCTATCTATCTATCTATCTATCTAAAATGTTTACTTGAATGCAAGAAGAAACATATTTATATATGCACATATTTATATCTATACATATACATAAAAGACATATATGTAAAGTATATCCTATATACACATATGAGTATGTAGATACCATTTTATTTACATATATATATATACATTTATATTATATATAAATGTTTATAAATTTATATTGTTTGTGAAATGTAAAATTCAATATGAGAATAGGTCAGTGAATAAAGACAAAAAAGACAAGCAGAGGGATAATCAATTTGGACACATATTCAAAAAAGTGACAGAACTCTTAGCTATTCTCCTGTGCATTAAGCACTTACTCATGAGAACTTTTAAGGGAGAGCAATGAAAACCATAAATTGAGAAGATAGGAATGGGCTTCAACATACATTGTTGAAGATATTTGCATTCATAAAAGCATAAATAACACTGAAAAAATAAATATTATAATCTATTAAAATAATTTAAAAGGACTGCATTGCTATAAATAGAAGAAATGCAACAGAATTCTTTAGCATAAAAATATATCTCATTTATATATCTGAATGTGAAAAATACTTTTAATGTCAATAATCCAATGAGATATCTATTATAAATATCATTTACCTCTAAATAAACAAACTGATATATGGAGAATTTAATGGACATTCACAAATATTCACTGTAGTAACCTCTTGAACACAGATTCTCTCCCTCCACATGTAATGGTATGCTCTTTTGGTTTTATAACATTTACTAAAAAACTTAAAGATTTTTTTTCCTCTCTATTATATATCATTTATCAAGGAACTTAATTTTTTTTTAATTTTCAAATGTAAAAATGCATTGGTTCATCATTTGGATGCCCAGTTTAGGGTTTCTAAGAAATATCCTGAAAGATTTCAAGATGTGACCAATAAACAAAGTAAACAAAACTTGAAAATATATTTTCCTTTGCATTTACCATAGCAAGTACGGGTCTTCTTGAGTGTTTATTTAAAAGATTTGAAATAAATTACTGATTAGTTTCTGAAATTCAACCTTATATACAGGAAAGAGAATTTATATGGATTCAAAGGAAAATAGCACATTTATTATATTTGCCATCTTATTTACATCAATATGATTATTCAATAATAAATAAAATAGAAAGTGTTTTGACCTATGAATCACACACACACACATATTGAATTGATACAGATGTAATCCTCTGAGAAAACACTTGAAGTCATTTCAGCATGATCATTTCAACATTATTTTAAGAGTATGGTGGCAAGATGAACTTGCTCAGGGGGTCCTAGGCCTTAACTTCATTTCACTAAAACAAGGATGAGAAATACTTATGACTCTAATATAGTAAAAATTGATGTAGTCATTCACTGCTTCAAGTTGGCCAGTTTCACTGCCATGACACTGGTAATGTATTTTATTTTTTCTTTGTAAGGCATATTATAATTTTTGGCACAAGACAATTGAAACTTCTCCAGGTAGTACATAATGAACTTCATAGGGAACTGCTATCTGTTAGGACACCATTTAAAAAAACAAAGCAAAACAAAAAAGAAAGAACCAATATTACCATAACCATCCTCTCAACTGAGCCTCAGGGAAACAGATTAAGTCCCTGAAGAATGTGTCTATAGTCCTCAAAACGTTTAGCATCCAGGGAATTTTCTTAGAGCGACTGTTAATAGAATAATTTTTTTCAATAAGATATAATAGAGATAAAAAATCTTTATATCAGCTAATTATTGACTTGTCCTTCAATACTAAGAATTCAGATAAATGGGCAACTTTGTATCATGTGATATAAGGAAGTGATTGTATCATCTCAAATTTTGCTTGAAAAATTACTTTATTTTCTATTCCGAGAAGCAGTATGGTACTGACCATAGTATATTGATGTAGGAGTTAGAAAATCTGGATTTAAATTCTGCCACTGTCATTCCTGCATAAGATATTTAATACCTTAGAGTGTCAGATTTCTCATCTGAAAATAAACAGCATTATATTATATAGTCTTTATGTTCCTTTCTAGTTTTAAATAATGTAATATTATATGGCTTATTTTTCCATTCATTCATTTTGAGATTGAGTATAATTGAGATTGGTGAAGCAGAAAACATTGAGAATTGGCTTCATTGTTAAAAAAAAATCCTTGGGTTAAGCCTCCTGACATCTATTGATTTAGTGTGACATTGAATAAATCACTTTTTTTCTTAATGCTCAAAAGATCTCTATCATAAAGAGTAGCACATTTGTTCATAAGATTGCTTAAGAATATTATAAATTCACTTTTTCTCTGCCCCCCAATAATAGGATTATTATTTTTTTGGAAGACTTTTCCTCAGTTGCCTCTTGATAAATATTGCGTTTGTTTGATTAATGAAAAAAATTAACCTTTAAATCTTTATGTAATAAATTATAATATATGACATTTTTTAACAGTGATGAGTTAAAATTCCTTCTACAACAAATAATTTCATCCCAGATATTAATTATTTGCATTTAATTGTTGGGGGAAAAACAAGAACTAGTATTATTTAGTAAAATAACAAAACCTCTTTTTTTTCCTATATTCACTCAAATATCTCACTCTTTTTGCTTCCCATTATGTCTGCCAACTTCCACTAAAAATCTCATGCTGCTTTTTCTCATTTCATATATTTTAGTCATTGAATATTTAGCTTTCCATATTCATCATAATACAGAAAGAAAATTATTCTATAAATTTCTTCATCTAACCCATAGAGAGTTTATTAGCTTTAGTGTCACAAAAACCACATACTTATGAAATGGAAAGGACCTTTAAAGTATCTAGTCTCATCGAATTATTTTAAAGATAAGAAAAGTGAGATCCAAGAAAGTAAGATGAGTAGGGGCGGCTAGGTGGCATAGTGGATAAAGCACTGGCCTTGGAGTCAGGAGTACCTGGGTTCAAATCCTGTCTCAGACACTTAATAATTACCTAGCTGTGTGGCCTTGGGCAAGCCACTTAACCTCATTTACCTTGCAAAAAAAAAAAAGTAAGATGAGTTGTCCAAGGTCAGATGAGCAAAGAAGTAAGGGTTTAAACCCAGTTTCTCAGACTCAGAATTCATCACACTTTTAACTGAACCATGTTTTTCATTGACCAGGGTAAAGATTCCACAATGATAGTACCATCATTAAATATTGAATACAGATAGCCTTTTAAATTTCCTTTTTGCCTTTAAAAAAAAAAGAAAATGAAAAATTATGGCTGCTCTCCTAAGTACCCAGAAGAGATTTCTATGAACCTTTTGTCCTAATCCCAGGTCTTCCATAAACTAACTTCATGATCTTGGCCAAGTTGCTTTACTCATTTATATCTCAGTATCAAGATCTATAAAATGATTTGGAAAACAAACAAACAAAACAAAACAGTCCAAGAACACTGTATGTATTAAAAGGGGAAGATGGAAAATATAAATCTATGCCAAAAAAAAACCCTATAGCTTTTGAATGCCTCCAGTTTCACTGGAATTCTGGAATTAATTTTTTTACTCTTCATGGCAGGAGATAGACAAATTATCAAACATTATCAAATATGCAATCCAGTGTATGGAATGCTGGACCCAGAGAAAGGAAAAACTGAGAATATGGCTCAGCTCTGCTACCTTTCATTTGTGTGCTCTTCAATAAACCAATGAGCTTCTTTAACTCTTGACTTCTTCATCTCTGACACGAAGAAAGTAAGATCTGAAATCCCATCTTCCAGCAGTTCTATGTAATGACATTCAAATTAGATAATGGATAGAATGGTGTTTTTTTTTTTATTGTTTCAGACTGTAAATGCAAATGTTTGATAAATTAGCAAAGAAAATTGCTTCAGTTTATTAACAAGACATATAAAAAAACAGAAGAAATTTCAGCCTATACTCAGATTGTTATATAAAAACTTTTGAAATGTTGGTACCAAATAAAGTTAGTATGGTCTCATAAACTGAGACATTCAATATGAAATAATATGTTAACCAAAGTGGAAAAAATGATACACAGAATTCTGATGATTCTAAGACACAAGTTCATTCTCATTCACTTTCTTCTCCAGTAAAATGCCATCAGACATTTCTTATACTGTGTTCCCTGTAAAATTAAGATCTTTCAGAGACTACTTTTAGTTCAACTATTCTATCACAATGGCCCCTTAAAAATTAGTTCTTGTTCTTAGATCCTTTCTAGTTCTTTCATTCTAATGTCTGATATTCCTCCAACTGCTATCATTCCATGGTTGTACATAGTTTGTAATTCCCTAAAACTCTCTTTGTGATCATCCAGAAAAATGCTCTGAATAGATTAAAGAGGAAAATTTATAGTCAGCCCAGTGATTTCAGATTAATCCCTGAGGAGTTTCCTGACAGGCTTGTATGAAATAAGTGGAAGGTAGTCATCAATAGACTATTTTTATAAAATAACTAGTGTAGGTTCTAGTATGTATATAAAGAGCATAAAAGGGAAGCAGAATGCTATGAAAGATTAAAGGAGGAAAAGTTCATTTTTAACTTAGGAATCCCTTCATTTTTCTTTTTTTCTTTTGGTTTTTGCAAGGTGTAATTTATAAGTAATTAACTGGGATTCAAAATTCTTCATTTCTGCTGCATTTTTGTTTTTGCCCTTCTTTAAAGAAATTTTCTCTTTGGCACAAAAGCTTTCTTAGTCCTCCTTCCTTCTAGTGCCTTTCCCCTGAGACTACCTTCCATTTAGTCTTCATTTATCTTGTATTTTCATTATTGTTTGCCAATTGTCTCCTTGAGATCACTAGGAGCTCCTTGAAGGGAAGGGACTATTGTTTTCAAGTGTTTAGCACAATGCCTATTACATATTAATTGCTCAGTAAATACTCACCTCAATAAATGCTTATTAACTGACTCAAGTTTCCACCAAATTGTACACCTAATTATTTAAAATTAGAATAGCATTCCATCATAACCAGAAATATAAGTATTATTAACCATAATTTTCTTGAGTTGAAGAAAATGAAACAATAAATAAGTTAGCTTTTAAATAAAGTTTAATTCTGTAAGATCTTTCCAAAACCTATTGGTACATGGCATCCTTGTGTATACCAACACTGATACAAAATTTTGGGGCACTTTACGGACAAAGAATCATGAAAACTCAGTTAAGTAACCAATGATATTTCACATAGATGACAGGGGTTTATGATATAATTCTCTCAAAGCTTATAATATTTGCTTAAAATTCCTATTGGCAAGAATTCTGCTCATGATGAAGAGTAAATGTTTGCAAATAACAATAGTATATTCTCTCCTCATCCAAGATGTCTTTTATCTTGAGGTTTGTTGATTAGGTAAGGAATTTATTGGTGCTATCATTAAGAGGACCAGATAGTATTGACACAGACCAAGTTAATATTGTAGGCGACAAGTCTTATGAGGAAGACTGACATTTCATAAATATTAGTTAAAGATTAAGAGACTCATTCCTGATCTATATACTTCTAATCAAAAAACTTAAAGAATATCACATTAGACATTCCTCCATTTTGGTCTACTTTTGTAGATCTACATTTGCAGATCAATCAAATAAAGATTTACAGAGATAAGATACATAGGAGGAGAGAGAAGGAAAAATGCATAAAATAACAAGCATAAATTACAAAGTCAGGTAAACTACAGAGACTTAAGAGGAACAGTTACATTTTGATTATATAAACCATACTAAGTAGGAAGTATAAAACAGCAAAAAAGAGGGATATTCAAGTTCATTTCTTCTGGAGCCACCTTATGCAGTTTTATGACTTAGAATATTGTTTCAGGGATTTTTCTTCAATACAATGTTACTTTTAGAGATTTTCTCATTACTTGAAAATCATATTCTGAAATCCCTTAGATTTTGATGTTTTCCAATTTGATCTGATATTCACAGAAAATTTGGTTACAAATAGATTATTATCATTTTTTTGTCATTTCCCCATTTGGAGAATAATTTTTCCATTTAACAAAATAAAATTTCATAACAGTGATGCCAAATTGCACACTAATCTAGTTGACTTTTTGAATTCAGAGAAATGTACGCCAAAGTTACTTAAATTTCTACCTCCCATTTAATATAGTTTATCTGACATGATCATAGCAATTTACTGTAAAGATCAGGGACGTAAAATAAAGGACAATGGTCCATTAGATGTACATTTCAGATGGACTTCATGTAGGTAGCCAATTGCCACAAGCAAGACTTTCAGTCTGTCAGGTGAGAGACACATTTTT
This sequence comes from Macrotis lagotis, assembly GCF_037893015.1. Classification (NCBI taxonomy): domain Eukaryota; kingdom Metazoa; phylum Chordata; class Mammalia; order Peramelemorphia; family Peramelidae; genus Macrotis; species Macrotis lagotis. Next base: position 299,912,814 of record NC_133660.1, on the reverse strand, counting down.
CTGAATGTCACATTCATGGAAAACAGTCAGAAAGAATCCAACCTCAGATCATACTGAAAAGTTGCCCTTTCAACTCTTTCCCCAGTAAACTTTCACCTGTAAATTTCAACAAAACCCCTCTTTTATTTTCTTTTCTGGCTTCTATGGATTATGACCACACAAAATTTTTTTCTTTAATACTTGGATTTCAGACTTAAGATAGAAAGCCAATTTCATTCTCATGAAATATTTTCATAGCAATTTCCTATGATCATACAGAGATTCATTTCTAAACTTCACAGACTAAAGGGTCAGATATAATGCCATATTTTGATTATGATTGTGTAGTGATTACAATGAGTATTATGGAAAAAAATTACAAAATGTTATCCATGTTGCACAGGTGATTTTGCAACAAAAGGTTTGAAACATATAACTCATAGAAACAAAAATTTTCTTTAAAATTTCCATTAATATGCTTCACCATATACATATTAAAAACAGATATACTGAATTAAAAATGTAACAGTCAACACATACAATGGTGATATAATTACAGGAAAAATGGAGAAAGAAGTAGTGAATAGTAATAAAAATTTTAAAAGCATAACAAACCCAAGATATATATATATATATATATATATATATATGGTTGAGGAGATTATCTTATAATAATATGCTTGACTATATTAGAATTACTACTACCATATTTTAAAATGCAAAACTACTGTTACAAGATTACACTAACAATCACACTAAATCTTATATCGCTATCACTTCATCACTACCCTCTTATTCATTAAAGGGGGTGTGTAATGCCACCTGAGGACAAAAAGAAATAAAAATAGCTCTTTAACTTTATATTTTCTCAGAGGATTTGAAGGGAAATTCTTTTAAATATTCTTCATTTGTCCAGGGGACATCTATCTCTTCCATCTCAAGCAACATGACTACAGATGTCCTTATCTTATTTATCAAAGTAGTAGAACATCTAGTAATTTCATAAGTTTATTCACATATACCCAAATATACTTATATCAATCTTTAAAAGAAAATGAAATTTCTTAGGTACTTAATCTCAAAAATGATAATTTCAAGACAGCAAGAATTTTTCTACTTGCAAACTTTAAATGTTCTTAATATTAACCCAATAGCTACTTGTTTCACTAATAGTAACCTTAAAAAATATAGAAACATTTCTGACAGTTATAAGCAAATATCACATTATTTTTGTAGATTAGGTTACAGATTTGAAAATTTAGTAGAATTTATGCAAAATAATTAGCTTTTTCTCAGGCTTCTTTTTTTATTAAATAGCAATATACATTTATATGTTAAAAAAGATAATATAATACATTAATTATAAACTTGTTAAGTGATGGACATTTTTCCTTATTCAATCTTAAAGAAAAAACTGAAATTAGAACTTATCAAACCAACTATATACATATATAATTTATATTATATGCATAAAATTTGTTTTTAGGTATTATAAATTAATCCCATAAATTCTTCACAGGCAATAAATCTCAATTTCTACAGAAATTCTAAGTACCCCCTTCCTTGAACACCCCCCACCAAAAAAAACAGCATGATTTTCAGGAAAATCTGACATATTTCACCAAATCATGACTTTTTTTTGGAAAAGAAAAAGATCCAGTTTGAAAAGGGAAAACACAGAGGAAGATTTTTCAGAAAAAGCAGGGAGCTTCCCTCTTCCTGCTAATTGCTATGGTTACATATGTTCAACATAGGAGCTAAAATATTTATATTTGTTCCATATTATAAAAAAAATTTAAAAGACAATTTTTTGTTTATAATGTCTCATTAAAGAAAAGTCAGTATGATTCTTCTAATCTTATACTGTTGCCTAGGTAAATATGCCTAATAAATATAAATTCTTGCTTTATTCCAAGAGAGTGTTCAATTATATATGAAAGTCCTTTTCTTCCATTTGAAGGAGTGAATATTGTCCATGGTGACTCATTTCATTCGAGTGATAGTGAGTACTGGACCCATGGACATAATCCTTATCTCTAGGAGTATGGATCCAGGTTAAGAAGAAAATAGTGCAATCAGCCAGAAAGAAGCAATTCAATTATTATGAAATCATAATAAAGATAACACAAAAATTCTTTCTTAAGGAATCATAGGATTTGGAATATAATATTCTTGAAAGCAAAAAAAACTTGGTTCACAACTGAGAATCAACTAATCAGCAAAACTGAACTTATTCTTTCAGAGGTAAAAGATGAATGAAAGCACCCAGTGAAATAGTGGACGTTCAAGATTCCATGATGAAAAATACTAGAGCTGAACTGAAAATTTTATCTTCAAATATTAAATTCAAGTGCAGCATAATAAGGTAAATAGGAAAGACAAATCATAAGGTACATAATGATGTTGAATTTCCTATAATCCTGTACAGATGACTAATAAATGGTAACTAATAAAACATTTTCTTATTAATTAGGGCACTTAGAAGGTGCATATATAGACAAGGTTTAGGTTGGGAGTTGAATATGAAGGGATAAAATATTTAAAATGGAGTAAAGGAATGAGAGAGCAATATATTGGGAGAAAAGGAAAGGGGGAAGGTAGAATGGGATAAAAGAGGTAAGAAAAACTTTTTCAATGGAGTGGGGGGGTAGGGTGAGTGAATCTTAGAGGGACTAATAAAAATACTCATTTGGGCACAGAAATCTATCTTATCCTAGAAGAAAGTAGAAAGGGAAGGGCATGGGAGAAACAGTGAGGATGTGATAGAAGGAAAGGAAGTTATTGGAAGGTGATAGTCAGATGCAAACCACTTTTTGAAGAGAAACAGGTTGGATGCAGAGAGAATAGAAACAGGAAGATGGGGAAAATAGGATGGAGGGAAATGTCAATAGCAATAGTAACTGTAGAAATAATATTGAAATAAGTTTCTTTGATAGAGACCTCATTTCTCATACATAGAGAAGTGAATGAAATTTTTATAAAATAACCAATCCCCAAATGATAAATGATGGAAGGCTAAGAAAAGTTTTCAGTTGAAGTTAAAAATGTCATATTAAAAAAATCTTAACTCACTACTGATTGGAGTATTGTTAATAAGAACAATTCTGAGGTACAATCTTAAACCTATTATATTGATTAATAGCACAGAAAGAGAAAAATGACAAATCTTGGAGCGTGTGTAGGAAAATTAAAGACATTCATACAGTGTAGAGCAGTTGTGAAATGAGTCAAAAATCTGTAGAGCTTTTTGATACAATGTCCCAAAAGCTATAAAATCATGAATACCCTCTAACATAGTAATGTTATTACTAATGTCTATATTTCATGAGAGATGAAAAACAGGAAAGAGAAGGACTGGTACATGTTTTTATGTTGATTGTATTTTTTATTGAAATTTATTTAATTTTCCAATTACATGCAAAAAGCTTTCAAAATTGATCCATTTGCAGGTTGATGAATTCCATAATTTTCTACCACACTCCCTTCTCTCCCCCATCTCTATGCCAGCAAAAATCTTGTCAGAGTTGAACATGTATAATCATGTGAACATATTAGCCACGTTGTAAAAGAAGAATTAGAACTAAGGGGGGAAAAGTAAGGAGAAAGAATGGAAAATATGAAAGATATTTCTTTAAAAAATAAACATAGAATGCTTTGCTATGGATCTAGATATATTTTCCTTAATAGCTCTCTCAGGATTGTTCTTGATCCCCAAGGACAAAGTTGTTGGTGTCTGAATAGAGATTGAAGCATATTTTTTAGCTTTATTTTTCTTTGGGGGGGGAATGGGGAAAGAAATCTGTTTTCTTTCTTTTTTTTTAAATTAAAGTTCTTCTATTTTATTTTTTTAACATTCAAACATATGCATATTTTTAAGTTACAAAATATCCTTCCACCTCCCTCCCCCCCTTCCCTCCTTAAGCAGTGAACAGTTAGGTAAACATTGTATGTATATATTTTTGATAAACATGTTTATAGCTTAGTCTTTTTCAGTGTGAGGAATTGGGATTAAGTGAAAGAGATACATAAGAGATAATTTTTATAAAGTGTTCATCAGATTAGGAAGGTTTTTTTTTTCTGTCTTGTTTTGTTTTGTTTTTCTTCCTCTGGTTGAGGATAATGTAGTCTATAGCCAGTTAAATACAATTTCCCTGTTTCTCTGGACTATTGAGAGAAGATACTTCCATCAAATATGTTTATCTCATAATGTGGTTGATATGTACATTGGTCTCTTGGTTCTACTCCCTTTGCTCAGCATCAGATCCCATAAGCCATTCCATGCTTCTCTAGAGTCCAATCATTTATGGTTTCTTATAGACTAATTATATTCCATAGTATTCATGTGCCATAACTTACTTAGCCATTCCCCAACTGATGGACATTCTCTCAATTTTCAATTCATTGACACTACAAAGAGAGTTGCTATGAATATTTTGGAACATTTAAAACTTTTCCCTTTTTCTATTATTTCTTTTGGATATAGACTTAGGATTGGAATTGTTGGGTCAAAGAGTATGAGGTTTCATTGCTCTTTGGGCATGGTTCCATATTGCTCTCCAGAAAGGTTGGATCTGTTCACAACTCCACTTTTCTTCTTCCTTAGAACAAAGTATATGTGGATCAGGTCACAATTCATTAATAATTTTTTGTTTTTATTATAAAATGATTCTCCTTTAAAGTGTTTTATATTCATGATCTTTCTTCTTATTAAATAATAATGCATCTATATATACATGTTTTTACTTACACATGAAAATATAAGCATGTATACATGTTTATGTGTACATGCACACATATATATATTTATATATGCACATGTGTATTCCTATTTAGTAATAAATATTGATGATAGAAAACATCAAAACTAGTGCATTTAAAATGAAAACAGATACACTTGGCCACATCTATGTGTGTGTATGTATATGGTATGTGTATATGTATGTGCATGTGTGTGTAAATTATTATTTCTTTTACCTTTGTGGGATACTCTCATTGTCTCTGATTCTCTTGGCTTGAAAAACTTTTGATTTTCTAGTTTTGCTATCATGTCATCTTCAACTCATATTGGTTCTAATGCCTCACTCTCCAGGTTAATGTCCCTAATATGTTATATGTCTAGTGAATATTGTTGTAATTACCAATTCTTTGTAAAAATGCTGGCTTACTGTCAGTGAATTTCTATGTAAAAATAGTATTTTTGTAAGTACAAATTATATGAACTTTTACAAATTGATACATTTTATTATGATTTAAATAGTTCATATATTAATTCAATAATATTATTATTGTAAGATTCTGTTAAGCATTGAAAAATACAAAAATAATTTAAAATGACATCTACCTTCAAAAAGATTACATTCCTATGGATAAAACAACATACATAATTCATACATAAAATGAAAAAATGTAAATGGATGGTTATTACATAGCTATAACACTAGCATTATGTAAGGGGAAGCAATGATCTTCTGTAGAAAATATGTTTTTAGTGTAGTCTTCAATGAAGCCAGAAAGAGGTAGAAAATTCCAGCCAGAAGAAAAAAATGAATGAAAAACTCTGAAGTCAAGGATTGGAGTTCTGTGACTAAAGATTAAAAAACCCCCAAAATACTAGTGTTCCTGGATCATAGTATATGAGAAGGAAAATAAAGTGTAATAAAAGTATCAGAATAGAAAAGGACCATATTTTGAGAAGTTATAACATGCAGAAAGTTTTATTCTTAATTTTATAGCTAAGAGTTTTTTCCGCTTAAGGTTTATGACATGGAAAGACCTGGGGTTTAGGGAAAAAACACTTTAATATCTTCATTAATGGGAGTGGAGAGAGGCTTGAGGTAGAGAGACTATTCAAAAGGTTATCATGATAGTTCAGAAATGCAATGAGGCCTGCATCAATATTTGTGGAGAGGTCATACATGGAGGGCATGTTAAGTGAGAAGAGATGAAGACAACATTTAATTAGTGTCTACTATTGTCAGATACTATACTAACAATTTTATAAATATTATTTTATTTGAAAAGGTAGAAATGGTGACTCCTAGTAAAAGACTGTATATGTGTTAGGAGTGTGATTGAGCATTTCATGATTTTTGATCACTGAAAGGTAACTATGAAGTTTGGAGGAGGGGGATGTTTGTAGTAAAAATGATCTTTTACATTCCTAACAAGTTTAATAAATTCATTTTTATATATCTAATTAGCAATTGTTAATGAGAAGAGAACTAAGCAGAAAGATTGGGTCTATGCATAGGCAATAGATTAAGTACATATTCAAGAATCATTAACCACGAAAATGATAATTTTTACAATTGAGAAATCATTAATAATTTTGAAGATAATTTCAGTTGAATGATTAGGTCAGATGTCAACAGAGGGATTTAGAATTGAGAGAGTAGAGAAAAAGTTTAAGTATCACATGCACTCACATTTCTCAAGGAATTGACCAATTAAAGAGATGAGGTTTATGTGAGAATAGCTTATGAGCATAGTCTTATTAAATGTTAATAAAGATGATGATGATGATGATGATGATGATGATGATGATGATGATGATGATGATGTATGGTAGAGATAGGTATATTTGCCAGCAGTAGAGACAGAAAGATTTACAGTTAGTGAAAGAGTGGAAATGATAGAGGAAGCAATCTATTAGAGAAAATTAGATAGAATTGAGAGAAGGATGTAAGTATGCAGAAGGATTTACTCTGGAAGGATCAATGAGCAGTTCTTTACAATGGGGTTAAAGGAGAAAGTGGGATGATACAAGATGAAGAGATGGGAAGCTAATGGAGATCTTGTCAAATGCCAAATACTCATAAGGGGATGGGAGGGGTAGAGCAGAACTGAAGCAAGATATCTGGGTCATAGAGTAGATAGAGTACTAGGTCTGCATGTAGAAAGACTCATTTTTCTGGGTTCAAATACAGCCTCAGACACTTACTAGGTGAGTGATCCAGGGGAAGTCATTGAACCTTATTTGCTAAAGTATTTTCATCTATTAAACAGCCGCCCCCCCCACATGCTATCTTTCCCCCAAAAAAGCATAAATAGCATCACAATGAGTTGAGTACCATTGAAAATGATTAAGCAAAAGAATAAAATATATAAAATTAGGTTCTAAGCTAAGAAGGTGAAGGAGGACTAGAAGGAAAAATGTGAGGAGAGATAAAATCACTTGGAAAGACTACCTTACAGGATATGACAGTTCATTGCTTAAGAATATGTTTAATTGTTGCTTTTCTAAAATGGGGTCTCTGTTGGATTCACATAATGTAAATCTGAAGTCTCTTCTAAACATGATTAAATGATTTTCTCTATTTCCATTTACCTATAAATGAATAGGTTGTAAAGTGTTAGATGGCAGGAATAATTCAATATGGAAATTTTATGAAGCAGGATTATGTGATAATTTTTTGTCAAATGAATCTCAAAGGAGAATGAGTTACTGTAAGATGGTGTATAAGGGGAATATGAAAGTGGCAACAGAAAATGGTATCTTGGAAGTCTTAAAGTGTGGAAGTCCAACTACTATGTCACAAAAATAGGTCTAGGAAATAAGGAGACAAAATTACAGCTCCTGTATTCTCTTGATTGTGAACACATTCATGTATAAATCCATACAAAAATGTAATAAAGCATATCAAGATAACTCCAGGGATTAGTCTTCAGGTCAAAGGTCATGATTGTATTGAGTAAACACATTTAATTTAAATTATTTGAATATTCATGAAAAGGACTGGGGATATTTAGCTCAGAGAATAGAAGTCACCATGAGGGGGTTAAGAGAGAAACAAATGCTGTCTTCAAATATCTGAAGGGATGTCCTGTAGATTAGAACAGTGGCTTATTTTGCTTGGCTCCAGAGGTTAGAATTCAAAAAGGTAATGTAAATTCAATATCAAGAAAACTTTTTATTTGAATTCAACAAAGTCTGCAGGATTCCAGAGGATATTGCTTTTACTTCCTTAGAGATCTTCAAGATGGAGGTGGATGAATGTGACTTGGACAGACAAGATCAGGGATCTTTTCCTTCCTTCCTTCTTTCCTTCCTTTCTCTCTCTCTCTCTCTCTCTCTCTCTCTCTCTCTCTCTCTCTCTTGTTCTTTCCTTCTCTTTCTATCTTTTTTCCTTTTTGTTTGTAGCTAACCCAACAAATGAAATGAAAAAACACAGGACAACTAAGTGTTAAGATAAATAGACTTTCTAACCTGTAGTCAGGAAGATACACTGATCTTTCTGAGTTGAAATTTGGCCTTACTCTCTTCCTAGCTATGTGACACTGTTCAAGTCACTTAACCTTGCTTGCCTACTTCCTCATCTATAATATGAGCTGAATAAAGAAATGTCAAGTCAATCCAATCTTTTGAACAGGAAAACCTCCAACACATTCTTGAAAAGTCTCATGAGTAAAATGTTAGTACATCAAAACCAATATTAAAAAGCATTTGTTCTTCGGGTACTTTGAATATAAAGCCAAAAATTGGCATATGAAGAATTTTATGACAACACACTGCTCATACTTAGCTGAAGATGAGGGCTTCAATTTTGAAATTATTTCAGTTTTGATATGGATACAAATAAAACACCAGGATGAGGCAGGGAAAATGTCTGACTGTGCGTTAGGAGATTGAATATCATTTGATATTATTTAGTAGCACAAAATTCTTGGAACCATGAAATCACTGATCCTATAATCTCCAAAAGAATACATAGAATATGATTCAAACTCACTTTGTGCCTTTAATTAGAAAATTGGATCTCAGGAAAGTTAAATGACTTAGTCAATGTCACAAAATGTACTTTCTCCTATTTCACACTTACAATGACCTACCATAAATATTCCCTGGAGGCTATACCCAACTGATTTGAGCATTTTGAACATTTTAAATATTTCTTGGGTACCATTTTAGTATTCAATTTGTCTCCCTATTATCCCATATTCTGATCATCTAACTTGTCTGGTCATATGTCACAAAATCCCACAATAACAGAATTTTAGATTGGAAAGTAAAATTAGTAGTCAAGAAGTACAATGAAACTAATGTGAACATCTGAAAACAAGTCAGTAAAGGCAGCCAGGTTGGTAAGTTGGACAGAACATGGTCCTGGAGGCAAGAGGAACAATGTTCAAATTCGATCTCAGACACTTGATTATTACCTAACTGTGCGATCTTGGGTAAATCACTTTACGCCATTGTCTTGCAAAAAAAGTAAAATCAAATCAGTAAATGAAACAAACAAAAAGCCCAGTAAATGAAGGAATGAAAGAATGATGCGCTGTCATTTTGTTTTACTTAAAGATTTTCAATGAGAGGAATGCCACTGCTACCTCCTAAGTTAGACTATTCAGCTCTGAGATGTTTTGAACTCTAATACTTTTCTTCAAATGAAGCCCACATGTGTCCATTCCCTGCCCCCTCCATTTCTGACCTCTCAGGCAAATGAGGATAAGTTGAAACCCTTCCTACAGAGAAAGACAACCTTCACCTACATTGATCTTCTTTTAAAAAATGAAACAAAACCCAACTCATACTTTTGTCCAATTCTTCATAAATATGTTCACGTATTTGGTATTTTTATGACATTATTAGCTGATTCAACTTTGTTGTCTCTCTTTAAAAAATTAAATTTCATCATCTCCCTTGACCAGAGATTTTCTTATCCTTACCCCGCTCCATAATATATGGTTAAAATTGCATTTTTTCATGGATATTTGAGAAAAATTGAGAGCAAATTTGAGAGCAAAAGGATAAGGCAGAGAGAGAGAGAGAGAGAGAGAGAGAGAGAGAGAGAGAGAGAGAGAGAGAGAGGATTAGGATGTGGGAAAGAAAACCAGTAATCCACAGTATCCTGGAAGGAATTTGGTATTACATGAAGGGATGCTAATAATTTACATTTGATTGGGAGGAATCTGGATTGACTAGATGAAGGACACCCAGATTCACACCCTGATTCACACCCTGATTCACACCCTGATTTGAACTACAAGAAAACCATTCTCATAGATAAAATTTTATTTAAACCAACAAGTTAAAAAGGGATTCAAATTGTTTAATAAAGATATTAAATCAAAGGGATTTTATTATAACCCTAAAAGATATTTCAGGGAATTAAACTAATTTTTAAAGAATAAGGTTTTGTAGGACTAATGAGGGAAAACTAGACTGAGTGGATAGAGTGGCAACTTCTGGAACACCCAGACAATGGGGAAACGGGAGGCATTTGTGGTAAGGACAGGAAAAAAAGCCTGAAGCCTACTGGCTTCAAATTGTATTTATCCATGGATAGATGCCCTCTCTGGCAAAACTGTGTCAATTAAAACCTTCTTCCTGATTTCAACAGTAAGCAAGTGGTCATTTTGATAAGAAATAACATCTTTGACCTGAATATTTTTAACACTCCCTCAACTTCCCATACAGACATTTTTTAGAACCTAAACTCTTTAGGTCAGAGAATGAAATATTTGCATGTCCTAAGCATTAAGTAATATTTTTTAAATAAATGGTATTTTCATACATGTATGCATATATAGGAAGAAAGCTAAATGCATCTCTCTCTGTAAGATACAGTAACTTGACAGATCAACAGTTTTCTACAGTGAACATGAATAAATTCAGTTGGAAATGACAGGAATCAGAACCTCTGAAGCCAATTAAATTCAAATCTGGTTTGAAGCAGACCCTGAGTCATTTTGTGATTTATGGAAATACAAGAAACATCCTTATATTCAGATGTTGGTTGTGGGACTCTTAAATACATCCCGTTTATGGTTTATTTGGGTTCTTTAGACATCCTTTAATCTCAATGCTCATCTTGAATTGTGAAATACTTTTTGCCAACAATGCTTTCTGACTTGTGTATCAAGAGTCCACAACTCAGACACCTGGAATTCCTTCTGATCTCTGCCTCCCCTTGGCAATAGGCTCCATGAGTCATTTATTTCTTTTATTTTTGACATTTTTCCCCAAATATCCTGCTTCCTCTATTTGAAAAGAATTTCTACTCTCCCATCCAGTAAGCTACTAAGCATTAGAATCAATGCTCCCATGAGCAAGGTTTTCTTCCCTATTTAATAAAAATTATTAATTTGACAGGTATTGTCTGCTTGCTTTCTTCCTTTGGGAAAAAATGGAATGTAGATCTTGAGAATTTTACATTTTCTGGGTGTTTTCCTCCAGTTTTACTAATATATATATATATATATATATATATATATATATATATATATATATATATATACACACACACACACACACAGACACATGTATGTGTACAAAAATACATGAAAGATAGCATTAAGAACTTTGCTGAAGTGTATTTGGGCAAAAAGGTAGTAAGTACAGGGCAATAGACATTGAAGTGAAAATTCAGTTTAAATCTGACCTCAGAGTCTTCTTACCTGTGTGAACCTGGGTCTTCCGGGGTAAAATGAGCAGGACAAGGTAAAGACAAGCTACTCCTGTCTCTTGGCCAAGAAATCCACAATTGGGGTCGTGAAGAGTTGGACACAATTGAAAAATGACTGAATAGTTATGTATCACAGTGGATGGTCTAGGCTAGGACATTGAAGTTGGACAGTGATGAAAGAAAAATCTGGAAAATTCAATTGAATATCCAAAATTAAAATTTTTGCCTCCTTCAAAAAAGTCTGAAGTAGCATTCAACCAAAAGAAATTGACAGTATGAGTCAGAGATTCTTAAAATCACTATAAAGTTATCCATAAAACATGTTTTTATGAAAAAAAAACTTTTATTGTCTTATAACATCAAACTTCTTCATAAAAATAGGCACATTTTTATAGTGTGAACTTTAAAACTTTCTGGTTCTTTCCCCCTTTTTAAAAACTCTATTAATAATGATTTATGTGAAGGAAGTATTCTCAGATACATTCAAAAGAATATAAAATTATTTTAAATTTAGGACACCCAAGCTTTACTCATGATATTTTACCTTGGCAGTTTTGTTGCAGTAAGCCACTCCCTTCTGGGGCTTAGTTTCTTTATATATAAAATTAAGGTGCATGGAGATGGGAAATGAGATTGAATTATATATTCTCAGAACTTTCCATCTTTTGAGGTCATTTTGACAAGAATGGTGTTGACTTGTGTCACACTGCCACCTTGTGGATAAACCCTGTCATCACCATATTGCACCCCATAATGCCAAAGATGTTGAGGTATGGGCATAAATAGATTTAAGCTCAATCTTTTCTGTTGATTGTCCTAGAGTTGAAAAAGAAGAGAGAACATGTACAGCTTGAAATATACCTAAAGTGAAGAATAAAATTAGTCAAGATATGAAAATTAAATTGGTGTAGGTAGTATTTTTCTATGGGGGAAAAAAATCTTTCCAAAGTGAAAGTTAAGACTGTTTGACATGCATAAGGCTTGCCTTTTATCCTACAAAGAAAATTATGGTTATGTTAAGCTTCACTGAATGGCATGATTAATACAAATACAACACAGATGAATTTACAAGGGTTAAATTAATGCCCAAGTATCTTTTTTACCATAATCAGATTGTCAGTCCCCAAAATATTTGTCATAAGAAGAATATTAGACTGGTCCCTTTTTCTCTTCTGATAAAATATCATAGAAATAGATGAAATATTATGTTCTTGTGTGACTCAAAGTAAAATAAAATGGCAAACACTTTATAAACTTTAAATTTCAATGCCAAGATATATGGGGAACAGTAGCACTGTAGTAATGCTATGAGTCCTGAATCCTCTCCATAGCTACTTATATGAACTACAAAAAGACTTGTTCACATCCTCTATAAAATAATATCCAAATAATATTCTCTAATGTACTTTCCCTTTTTTATATTTTTGCAAAACAATGGGTTAAGTGATTTGCCTAAGGTCACACAGCCACAATAAGTGTCTCAGGCTGGATTTGAACTCAGGCCCTGACTACAACCACTGTGCCACCTAGCTGCTCGGTACCTTCACTTCTTACCCAGCTGTCCTCGTTTGAACTTCCCTATCATGACCTAGGAACATCATTATTCAGCAAAACCACATCAATCCTAGTTTATTGATATCCCATTAGTGTGATTTGTACCTAAGCCCCCTCTTTAGAAGGTAGAGTGGAGATTCTCCCAGGACCTTGCAGAAACAAGGAAATTACCCACACCTGTTGTTTCCTAAATCCCCATCCAACTGTACTCTTTTGTACTTCATGCTCCCATGCTGGAACCTTCTCTTTTATGGGTCTCTTTTCAGTTTCTTTTTGTATTGTTATTGTTTCTGCATTTGATTGCAAATGCCTTAAGGACAGATATTGTCTTTCCTTTTGTCATATTTATATCTACGACACCTATCACAATGACTGGACTGAATTCTAATTCTCATAGTCCATTACTTAAAGTCCCTTCTGACTCACACATACCTTAAAGTAATTTCTAGAACTGGCATTGTATGTTTTCAATTTTTTTTCCAACTATAACATCCCAAACTTTAAGGATGTTGTCAATTCTTATAGGAAACAATTCTGTGGTCCCCCCTAGCACTGATATCATATATTCTAAGTCTCTCCAAGCTTTGAAATTCTATATTTTTAGGTCCCTTTATTGAAAGTTATATTGGCTTTGAGTTTCATAGCTCTATTCGTCAATTGGTGTTGGGGGAGGCTCACTTGTGACAATCCTAGGTCTGTGGTTTTTTACATTATCTGCTCTTTGTCACATGCCCCCTATTTGTTATGGTTTTACCCCTACCTGTAAGTTGTCACCTAATTGATATATCGAATTATTAGTTTAACTGAATTTAAATGCTGTAGAATAACACAAATTTGCCAGACTCACTCTCTCCTCCAGAGTCAACTAAATCCAACGGCAAGGCAAAAGTCAAGACAAATTATTTTCATCAACCTATTTCACTGGAATAAATCTTAAATGTACTTGCAGGTGGATACCCCAGTTCATTGGTTACTCTCAACCTGGATTGGCTCATCTATGGAGTCAGTTTTCCAGACTGTGGCACATGGTACATCTTCTTGGACACACAAATGAAAGTTGAGTTCCAGGTGGATAGCAAATGCGGATCAGCAGCTTTGAAAACAAATCAAGACGACTGAGCTGCGAGTCCTAACTGAATACTCCATATAATATAGCAGTAGTAGAAGTAGGTAGTAATAATAATAATGATAATCACATTTTTGTAGTAGATATAGTAATCAGTGATAATAGTAATTTCTTGTTTAGTTGTTTGCTTTTTGTATGAGTACATAGTAAAAGAAGAAAATGTCTCCCTGTTAATGTTGAAATCTCTGGTTTGGAAGGGCATGGATGATTTAGGTTTTATCTTTTCTGTGGTTTGATGTATCTTAAGGATAGTGGTGAAAATCAGTGTATTAGAAATAAGAACTGGAGAGTGTTTCTGTTTTTTTTTTTAATCTATTTGATTGCTTTTAACTTTTGAAGGACCAAAAATGCATTATGGTGTGGAAAGCTTGGGCACCATTAAGGAATGTGAGGATACATATCTCAAAGAATTGGATAATTTGGACTCAATGTAAGTGGGTTAATGGGGAGAACATCTTCCTAACTTGCTGCTATTCAAAAATGGAATAATCTTCATTGTAATGTTACATATTCACCTTTAATTCAAGTCTACAAGCAGATGCTAGATGGCAGTATTTCTATTCAGGTGTAGGTTAAGGCGGAGTCATTTAGGTAGTTTAGTGGACAGAGTGACAGGCATGGAGATAGGAAGAAGCCTTGAGTTCAGATTTGGACCCAGACACTTACTAATTGTGTGAACTTGGTAAAATAATTTAACCCCTGCTTGTCTTAATTCACTGAAAAAGAAAATGCATAATGACTCCACCATCTTTGTCAAAAAAACAAACAAACAAACAACGAATATATGGATGCTCTTTGGTTCGTGGGAACATAAAGAGTCAGACATGATTAAATAAGAACAATGTTAAAAACTAAATGACCTTTAATATTCCTTCCAAGTCTATTATTCTGAATTTTTTCACTCCATCATTTTTTCCCTTTTTTCTGTCTTTATTTTTGTTTCTGTTTTGTGTTTTCTTCTTTTAAAACTCCATATTCAGATTCCCTTTTTAATTCATTTATTATCTCTTTTAATTATTTTATTGTGTTTCTGAAGCATTTTGGAGGTACTTTTAATTGTTTTATTGCCATATCAGATAATTGACCAAAGTTTATTCAATTACTTTACTTTTATTCTCACATGGTGAGAAGTAAATAAAAATAAATTTTGTTACACTGACTCATTTCTCCTTCTTCTGTTTTTCCTTTTCACATCTTCATCTGTCTCTTTTGATTATTAACTTTGATTTCAATAGTAGAGATTATTCATTGCATTAATTATGTAAGGAGAGAGGGCAATATCCAAGGGTCCTACCAAGTGGCATTCTCCTTGATCTTCAGCCCTATCTCCCACTTATATTTTTGTCTGATTCATGCATTGTAAAGTCTCCAGTAAGGTTTCAGGATAAAAATAGAGAAGCATATTTCTTTTTAAAAAAACTATTTTTGGGGTGGCTAGGTGGCACTGGCCCTGGAGGCAGGAGTACCTGGGTTCAAATCTCGTCTCAGACACTTAAAAATTACCTAGCTGTGTGGCCTTGGGCAAGCCACTTAACCCCATTTGCCTTGCAAAAACCTAAAAAAGAACAACAACTATTTTTTTGAAAATTAAAAATTTAAAAAATACTATTTCCACTAAAACCTTATTCCTAAATCCTTATGAAAGATTTTTTTGGAAAGATAGTTAATAAAGTTGAGAACAAAAAGTCTTTCATATGTAAAATTCTATTTTTTCGTCAGTTCAAAGTAGTTTTTTGCTTTTTTTTTAAACTATACTTTTGTTTTTATCCTGAAAGCTTTTTTTCAAGGTTTTTGCAAGGCAATGGGGTTAAGTGGCTTGCCCAAGGCCACACAGCTAGGTAATTATTAAGGGTATGAGGTCCAATTTGAACTCAGGTACTCCTGACTTCAATCAGTGCTCTATCCACTGCGCCACCTAGCTGCCCCTATCCTGAAAGCTTAATGCAGATTTTACCATGCATAAATTTTACAGATGAAGAAAGTGGGCCTACCAGGGTTTAGTGACTTGCCTAGGTTCTTATAGCTAATAACTGTCTAGAGGAATCTTCCTGATTTCAGGTATAAGACTATACCACCCACCTCCCCACTGAGATATATATTAAAAAGTATATTGATAAAGTTTTGTCTTTTTTTTCGTCATTTCTCTAGGTAGTGGGCTTTTCCTCAGTTGCCAGTCTGGCCTTCTGCTATCTTTTCTGTTGTCTTAGCTCTTGTCTTTCTCAATTGCTTATGGGTGCAGGTGCTCTTTTTTCTTCTTTTTCTCATCTTTGCATGATCAAATTTTGGACTGAGATAGTTTTAACTGTTATATTCTTATCTTTTAATTTAGCAGTCCCATAATGAGAAGTGAATTTCTCTCACTTCATCTATTGATTACCAAAAACTGTCCTCTTTGTATTCAACAGATAATTTGAATCTCAATGCTAGCAGAAATGATAATGGGGAGCAAAATTAGCACCTCCTTTCAAAGTACTAACTAGGCTCTAATATAACTCAAGAGAGCTCTGCCTTGCAGACTTTTCTTGCAAGGAAATAAATGCAAGAAATAATACTACTTATCAAATTCTGAAGTTCTCATCCTCAATCCTGTAGAGAAAGTATTGAGGTCAACAATGATCTTAATCATTCCTATTTACTGTTGCATTACCCCAGATTTTTTCCCCTAATCTTGACATCTCCAATGTAAGTTATAAAGTTATGTAAGAAAGACTAGAACAAAACAATTGGAAGGAAAGTCTCCTCTGAGATTTTATGAAAATTTCCCTCAGATAATAAGACAGAGGAGACACAAGATTCCTTCTAATGGCTTGTTGGGTGCCCTGGGGGGGAAGGAGGGAAAATGGGAGAAAACTAGGGAACTAAGAACAGATTCTCCATGGACTTGTTCCCAAGGGTACTGTAGATGAATGTCATATCTTTTGCATCATTCCTAGATATAGTTCCAAACAAAGCATAATGGCTTACTATTTTCTTCCCTTCTGTCTACTCACAGCTTCATTATGAAATGAGAATGTTTTTCTTCCGTATTTCTATATGATAATTATATTTTTAATATTTCATCATTGTGAATTTCCATTTTAAAAATTGATATTATTCAAATTTCTATGTGTTTATGTTGTTTTGGCTGCTTATTTATTTTATTTTTAGATCATGAAAATAATTTTTTCACTGGGTTCAATTTTCCCAGTTCCTCAATTGTAGAAAATGAATCGCATGCAAACTTCCACCTACTGGTGAGTAACTTCATATACAAATTGCTTCCCTTCCAATGTCATTGAGGAGGGACTAGACAAAAGAACTTCCCTTGCAACTAAAGTCAATTCAATGATAACTAAAAAGAGATCCCAGGAATAAGGAACAAGGGTGAGTGAAAATGGTCCACATTAATTTTATCATTGGTTATCAATTCAACTATTATTTATTAAATACCTACTATGAGCAAAGTATTGTCATCAAGATTCTTCGTTATAATAATCATAATCATCATAATCATAATCATAATAATTACTTCTTAATTCATTATAGAGCAGTGTAGCATTAATTCAGATAGGGTTTCACTGAGTATTACATATATCTTGATGGGAAAAAAAAACTAGATATAGGGGAATAGGGCATAAACTAAAGTGCCCCTGCAGGAAGAAAAGGTTTGAAAGAAGTCCAGATAAGACAAGCAGATAGTCTATATTTGGGGTGGGGTATTGTGATCTTCAATCTCGTAGCCATTTTTTTTTCTATCAGGCTCAAAATTCTATTATCGATCAAGTGGAGAAGTGAGGATTAGAATTGGTAATTTTTCTCTACCTACTAGGAAAAAAACCAAAACTTAACGCAAGAAGGAATTTTTGTTCCTTTGTTTTTTTTCTCCTAAGTTAAGTCATTAAGAGATACATTCTCCTCCATGTGGTCTCTTGTCATTATAATTGAAAATATTTTATTTAAATAACAAAAAATTATACTTATAAAATATAATTATAAATCATTACAAATATAATTGGAAAACTATGAATTGGAAGCTATTATTGCATGATAGGATGTCACAGTTAAAAGAATCCTTATGAAAGAAAGCAGAGAATGGAACTGGGTATGAGGAAGTAAATTTAGAGTGCAAAAGGCCTTTTGACAAAGAAAGGATATCACATTTATCACATCCTAAATCATAAAATGCAGCATGTAATGTATGATGAATGTCAAAGAACTTTCAATATAAAGTCTCACATCTTGAAAGGAATCCAAAGTAGAGAACCTAGAATAATAGATCTAAAAAGGGTTACACGGAGCATTTTATGAAAAATGTTAAAACAAGATGGAACTTTAGAAAAGAGATATTAAGGCACGGTGAGGTGGTACGTTGGATAGAGCCCTGGAGTAGCTGACTTCAAATCCAGCCTCAGTCACTAATGATTACCTAGCTGTGTGCCCTTGGGCAAGCCATTTAACCCCATTGCCTTGAAAAAAACCTAAAAAACCCCCCAGATTTTAAAATTAAATTCTTGAAAGAATGTTAGGGCAAAGAATATAAAATGTTAAAATGGAATAAAGTTTTAAAATTGTGTAGCTCAAGAATATCCAGAGTTATTTTTAGTAATTTTTTTCAGATGGGGGCAGCAAGAAATGATGCTTTCTTTTGTTTTGTTCAAATGCATTGCTGAGTGTATTGATCAACAAACTTCTTAGGTATCTCCATGGATAATTCTCTCATTTAATTTCAAACTTTTAATTTCATTTTCTTTATCTTTATTTTATTACTTTCTATTCCATTCTATTTTCTATTCCAATATTTCTTTCATAGATCAACAAAATATTGAGTCAATAATTAAAATTAGGGAAGGTTTTGACTAGCATGCATATCTATTAAATCCATATTCCATTTTATTTTAGTATTAACAGTTGAGGATTTTCTCATCACTTCTTGTATTAAGTATTACCATAAACTGTAAACTTATTTTCATCCCTCCAGTTTAAAACTTTCCCAACCAATGCATCAGTAACTGATGAGTTTTTCTTTTTTTAATAATATAAATTAATTCACATTGTTTTTTATCTTACAATTCTTACAATTTAATGTTTTTCTTTGAAAAAAATAACCTTTATAGCATGGAGGCAAGGAGGAAAGGAGAAAGAGAGAGAGAGAGAGAGAGAGAGAGAGAGAGAGAGAGAGAGAGAGAGAAGAAAATGTAGAGTTCTATGTCCATGGTCCCTCACTTCTGTAAAGAAGTAAGGAGTTAGTATGGTTATTTTAATTTTGCAATATCCATCTTCTAATCATTTTTTCTTATTTACATTTTCTGACTAAATCCTAGTTCTAAAGTTTTCTTTGCCATAAATCTTTATGTCACATTACTTCTGATTGTGTGTCTTTTAATTTTTCAAACCCCAGATCTAGAAATGATTTTCCTTTATCTCTAAGTGTTCAATTTTCTCATCTACAAAGTCTACCTCTTCTTTTATTTTGCAAGGCAATGGGGTTAAGTGGCTTGCCCAAGGACGCACAGCTGGGTAATTATCAAGTGTCTGAAGCCGGATTTGAACTTAGGTACTCCTGACTCCAGGGCCAGTGCTCTATCCACTGTGCCACCTAGCCTCCCCAAGTCTACCTCTTCTAAGAAGCCCTTCTTGAGTCTTTCATCTTTATAAATTTCCCCTCAAATGTAAAAAAAAAATCTATTCTTTCACAAATTATTCTTTAGCAATTTTTTTCAATCCTCACTTTTGTACAAAAGATATAAAGGAAAAATCAGTTCTTGGATATATCACAGTGAATTATGCCTGCATATATTTTATTCTTCTTAACTTTTTAAGATCTGTGAGCATACATTTGATTGATAGGTATTTTTGCATCTATAATATTTCATATGACCTTCTATGTATATATAAAAAACTTTTTAAAAGCTCTAGTAATATTGAAATGAATGATGAAACTGAGGAATCATCTTTCTGTTCCTACTTCCCTGTTCCTTAAACTACACTGTAAAGAATAATTATTAATAATAATGATAATGACAATATGCCCATCCTACTATTTCCCAAGTAGTTTACTAAGATCTCTTTACATATTGCCTTATCTGTTTCTATCAGCAACCTTGTGAAGTGGTTCTACTACTTTTTAGGTCATAAAATTTTATTCCTAAAATAGTTCCTAACCATACTGAACCAACCATGCAACCAATGTTGCCACATTTAAAGATTAATTTGAAGGTTACTTTCCCTCTAATATATCTTTTATTTAAGTTAAAAAGAGAGGTAATAGAATTAACTAATCATACATGGGTGTTATAAGATGGGATCCGAAGAGTATTTAATCCTAGGAACTTAAGAAATCAAAGGGAGAAATTGTTAAGGAAATATACGGGGAGTAGATCAAAGTATATAAATAAAATATTTTCATCAAATGTCAAATATTTTTCTCTACATATATCTCTTTAAAGAAATACTAGATATAGATAACCGGTATATAAATTATAGATAAAGACAGATAGAATTCTGAATACTTATACCTGTTCTATTTTTCTAGCTATTTCAACATATTTATAAAGATATATCTACATATATAGATATATAGAGATATAAACATGTATAAGAGAATGTTTATATACCAAAGAGAAAACACTGAGAGGAATCACAGAGCATAATATATATATATATATATATATATATATATATATATATATATATATATATATAATTTAAATGCAAAGAACTTCATGAGCCTTTTTGCTTATGAAACCAAGAGAGAAGGCATTATTGAGATCCAGAGGGAAGTTTATACCACAATGCACTAGTGGGAGGATTCTAAGACAACAATGAAATTTGACCTCATGAATCTCACTGAGAACTGTTAGAAAGAACGTAAAATGTACAATCTTTTTGAAAGGTTGGGCTTGTTCAAAATTAACAGCATGGGGAAAATGCATGTAGTATTGAACATTCAGAAGATATTTTCATGTTAAGAGATGCTAAACTGTTTGGGGAAGGGGCAATATGGAGAAAGTTTGTGTGAGAACAAAGACCACAGAAAAAGAACTTCTATTAAAATCCTGTTATATTGCAAAAAACTTTGATGGCATAAAGAGATACAAGACTAATTTGGAGGACATTTGTTACAAGTCCATTATGTACTAGGCACTCTGCTGAACTCTTTGTAGATGGTATCTCATTTGAGCTTCAAAACAATTGTGGGAAGTAGGTGTAATTATTACAACTTTGCAATTGCTCAATCTGTCTTACCAAATGTTGTACAGCTAGTTAGTGTCTAGAGCCCTATTTCATCTCAGGTACTCCTATCTCCAACGCAGTTGTCTGTCCACTATGCCACCAACTGCATCTAGGTGGCAAAGATTGCCATTCTATAAGTGAAGGTTTATACAGTGTTAATGTAGAGATTCAGGTATTTAGAAGTCTAGTGGGCATCATGTTCAAAAGATAGCATAGAAAGGCAGAGTCAAGATGTGGAAGGAAATGCAAATATTTGGCTCATTTCTCCCCAAAACCCCTCTGAACACCTTTAAGCAATGTCATAAAACAATTCATGGAGAAACAGAATCCACAAAAAATGGGGGCAGTAATTTTCTAAGAAAAGATAATTTGGATGATAATCAGAAAAGCTCAGTCTCATTAGAGTGAAAGTGGAACCCAGTCCAGCAGAAGTTGCTCTGGATCAAAAGCAGCCCCCAGAATCAGGGACAGTCCTTGGAAGTTTTGCATCAGCATGGCATTAGCTGCTTCCTGGAGCTTTCAACCTAGAGATTGTTAGGGAGTCAAACAGCTTGTCAGAAGGAGATTGCAGGAGTCTCTTTGCTAGCATTATGTGCCAGTCAGGACTATGTTGCTTTGCTCATCCTCAGATCCAGGTTGCAGTTATAAGGGGCAGTCCCAAGGCAAGGAGCACACCAAAACTTGTGACCCCAGTGGAGCAGGAACCACTCTTATGCTTCCAGAACAGAAATGAGTGCTTGTGGTTTCTCACAGACCAGAGGAACAAGAGTATTAAACTATTTTCCTTAGATCATACCACCTTGAAAGAATTGCAAACTAAAATGTCCCTAGAAGTATTTCTTAAAAAACTGAATAAAACTACTGAAGTTTGGTAGAGGTAACTGCCAACCTTGTGGAAGCAAAGTTCTACTTTAACAATGAGTTAAAAGGCAAGGAATAGACTGGAAAAATGAGCAAACAGAAAAAAAAATTCTGAAAGTAGAAAGTTACTATGGTGATGAGGAAAAATCAAACCACAGACTCAGAAAAAGGAGACAAAAGCAAAAGTCCAACTGGCAAAGAATCCAAAACAAATAGGAATTTGTCTCAGGTGATGGAAGAACTTAAAAAAGATAAGGAAAATCAGGTAAGAGAGGTAGAGGAAAAATTGGGAAGAGAAATGAGAAAATGTAAGAAAATCATGAAAAAACAAGTCAATAACTTGGTAAAGGAGACACACACACACCCCAAAAAATTACTGAAGAAGATAATACATTAAAGAAACATATTAGGACAAATAGGAGAAGAGATAAAAAAAAAGTCAATGAGAAAGAGAATACCTCAAAAACCAGAATTGACTAAATAGTAAAGGAGGTGTTAGGTAGAGTTCTTAAAAGAAAATGATTCCTTAAAACTTAATTTGAGAAATTTTATAATAAAACAATACCAAAAGAATAAAATACAAAATTGAAGACATTATGAAAAATCTCATTGAATACAGAAAAAACTATCCTGCAAAATTGATTCTGGAGAGATAATTTAAAAATTATTGATCAAAAAAAGGTGCCTAGGCATCATCTCTCTTTTTGTGTAGTTTTTGCAAGGTAATGGGGTTAAGTGACTTGCCCAAGGCCACACAGCTAGGTAATTATTAAGTATCTGAGACCAGATTTGAACTCAGCTACTCCTGACTCCAGGACCAGTGTTCTATCCACTAAGCCACCTAGCCACCCACTAGATATTGTCTTTAAAGAAATTATCAAGAAAAACTGTCGTACTAGTCTAGATCCAGAGGGCAACATAGAAATCATACTGTTCATCTCCTGAAATATGATACCCAAATGAAACTCCCAGGAATGTTATAGTCAAATTCCAGAGTTCCCAGGTCAAGGAAAAATTATTGCAAGTAGACAGAAAGATGTAATTCAAATATCAAAGGTGTGACAGGATAACAAGGTGGTCAATTTATTTCAACAATAGAATGAATAATAGTAATACTATATGAACAGGGAAAGGTAGAGCAAAACTAACTTGTAGAAGTATTTAGAAGAAAACTATGGGAGGAGTGACATGATCAGACATGTGTTTTAGGAAAACCCTGTGATTGTTATGGAAGAAAATTCTCTCTAAAATAGGAGCACTGGACAGAAATTATAGAGGAAGCTGTAGAGTTGGTATTGTTTGAAACTGTTTCCTGAAATTGAAATATCCAAGTAGAATGAAGATTGGGACTTCAAAAAATTTCTTTTCATTGAAGGTCTTCAGTGAAAAATTTGGAAGCCAATTGGCAAGGGTATTTTTCTGTTATGAGTTGGAGATGAAACTATGGGAATTTGTTTCCAGGTTTGAAATGTTTTAATTCTGATCTCTGAAATTCTTTCCAATAGGAAACATGGTGAATGCTGAGCAAAATCAGAGTGATTCAGTCATCTTCATCCTTTTAGGATTCTCTGATTATCCAAAGCTCCAGGTGCCCCTCTTTATACTATTTCTCATTATCTATATCGTTACTGTGCTGGGAAACTTGGGCATGATTGTGATCATCAGGATCAACCCCAAACTCCACACCCCCATGTACTTTTTCCTCAGTCACTTGTCCTTTGTGGATTTCAGTTATTCCACTATAATTACACCCAAACTCTTAGATATCCTAATTGTAGAAGACAGAAGTATCTCCTTCAGAGGCTGCATCACACAGTTTTCTTTTGCTGCTACCTGTTTGGTGATGGAGACCTTCCTGTTGGCAGTAATGGCTTATGACCGCTTTGTGGCCATTTGTAATCCTCTACTGTATGCAGTTGCCATGTCTCAGAAACGCTGTTTTCTTCTAATTGCTGGGACATATACATGGGGTACAATTTCTTCTCTTATATTCACTTACACACTCCTTATCTTGTCATTTTGTGGGACCAATGTCATTAATAATTTTCTCTGTGAGTATTCTGCTATTCTCTCTGCCGCCTTCTCTGATAAGCATGTTACAGAGATAATCCTATTCATCCTTGCTAATTTTAATACATTTTTCACCCTAATTATTGTGCTCACATCATATCTTTTTATTTTTGTCACTGTCTTGAAAATGCATTCAGCCAGTGGGAGACAAAAAGCCTTTTCCACCTGTGCCTCCCACCTAACGGCTGTTACGATCTTCTATGGGACCATTCTTTTCCTTTATTGTGTACCCAGTTCCAAAAACTCATGGCTAATAATCAGAATGGGCACTGTTTTTTGTACAGTTGTGATCCCTATGCTTAACCCTTTAATATATAGCCTAAGGAACAAAGATGTGAAAGAAACTATCAGGAAATTTTTAGATACCAAAATATTGAATTTCTGAAATGTTTATATTAATAATATATCATCCCGTTGAATATGTTAACAATATTTAATTAGTGAATTGATTAATATATAATAATTCCAAACATATGGGAGTGGCTACTGTACCCATCTGTTTTTTGACCCTGAATTTGTAAGTAATTGAAGAACATATATGTAGATTGTGAAAAAAATCACTAGAAAAATAAATACACACACACACACACACACACACACACACATTATGATTAACTCCATAGCATAAAGACTGCCCAAGGACCTTAAATAAATATCTTACATTAGGGAGAAATTAAAAATGTTCATTTTTAAAAATTTCTATCTCTTGTTTTCAACACCCTCATAACTCTATTGCACAGGAAAGAAAGTAAATAAAAGAGTAAACTGTCAGAGTGTGAAATAAATTAAAATTACTTAAAATAAAACTCCTCCTAAGACGTGACTACTAAGGTTCCTGGAAGGGTTTATCAGTCACCCAAAGGCTGTCAAAGCAGTAGGCTAACATAATTAACGATAAGACTCAGATTAAACTGAAAGAGTTTGATATGGCTTGAAAAAGTAACTGGAACTTGCAAAGAGATTAATATTTGCTGATTGATAGTGAGAAATTGAGAAGGAGATAATTCATCTCTCTTTTGACAAGAGCATATCCATTTCAGATATTTTAATTTATTTCAATTAAGAGTTATATTTTCTTTGTCCTTTTCCCTTTAGTCTAAAAGCTTTGCTGTCCCTTCTAAGTTAATTATATTGTGAATACTCTAATTGTTGTTTTTCTCTTAATTTTTATCTTCATAAAATGACATATATATTATATATATATATATATATATAATATTTCTTTACTCACACTAGCACTCCTTTCCAATTATGTGAATTGTCTCTCACTTGAACTACTGAAAAATCATGTTACTTGATCTCAATGCCTTGAGTCTCTACTCTCTACAATTTATCCTCATGTACTTGCAAAAGAAATTTTTCTAGAGATTGAAGCTATGAATATTTATCCCCCACTTTAATAAACTCCACTGCTCCCTATTTCTTATAGGATCAAATGTCAAATCCTCTTTTTGATATTTAATATTCTTCCTTCCAATTTTCTAGTCTTATTATATTTTGCTTATCTCGACATATTGAACTATA
Source organism: Macrotis lagotis (assembly GCF_037893015.1). Lineage (NCBI taxonomy): Eukaryota > Metazoa > Chordata > Mammalia > Peramelemorphia > Peramelidae > Macrotis > Macrotis lagotis. The sequence continues at coordinate 299,887,083 of NC_133660.1, read as the reverse complement.
TTGGCTTATGTGTTCATACAAGACCCTCCAAATCTTGATTTTCCATTTTTACTGATTGCCCCATGCATAGAAGGTTTGATTTCCTCATGAGAGACATCAAATTGTCCATGATACTTTCAAGACTCAGATCAAATTCTATTTTCTCTCTACCCAGTACCTTTATTCTGAGGTTATATTTCACTTATTCACTTAAATATCTTATAAGTCCATGGTTATTAGTGCAGTATTTCCTAAGATGGAATCTGACCTACCCAAGGACAGGGAAGTAAAGTAAAAAGTAAAGACTTTTCTCTATATTCCCCAGACTTAAAGATAGTACCTGGCTCACAGTACTTAATACTTTATAAATACTTAATAAATACTTGTTGAACCAGACTGATCAAATTTTGACTATTGTATGCAAGTTGCAGTGTGTCAACTCACTTATTAATGACACTGAAATAGAGGGTGGAATGAGATGGTGAATTTGTTACGATCATCTATATATCCATAAAGATTTGAGCACATTGAATTATTATTTTTATAAGTGATTTTGACAAGTCATAATTATAAGGAATGGAAATAAAATTTAATTTCCATGGTCTTTGGAGTAATTTGATAATGCAGATGGTAATATAGCATTTAATGTCTCTCCACTGATAAAATCATATCAGTTATGGATGTTTAAAATTTACAGACATAAGAATTTTGTCTCAAAATCTTCCATTTCTAGGTCTTCAGAAGCTGTGGTTGTAGTACTCACAAAGTACTCTATGGAGATAGAGAACAAATGCTCCATAGGAAATATTGTTGGCACAAAAAAATGGTGCTGTTTGTTCAGACAAAATAGGTTCAAGGTTCTGTAGTACCTTGATATCCATATTTGGGGCTTGACTCTTAAAAATTTCTAGGTTGAGCATTAACAGTGGGAATTGAGCTATACTATACATTTTACTATATATTACTTAGGGGTAGGAATGGGACAGGGTTTTACATTAAAGAAGTTTCCTGTCAATGAATGAAATAATGGAACAATTATACTCCAATGCTGACCAACTCTATCATGAGTAAACAAGGAATCTTTCATCTTAAGTGTAGGATGGGCAGCAGTGAGATGAAGTATTGAATTCAATGATTATGTAAATAAGTGTATAATTTGCATGATTCTTGAAAATTTCTGAACTGATACTTCAAATATAGATATTGAGAGAATGTTATTTCTCTCTTGCATTTAATAACTAATGATTGAATTAGCATCATGGATTTTTCTCTTTTATATATCCCATTCATAATCAACCAGTTTGAGAAATTTTGGGTATAGACTTAACCCAGGTTAAGACCTAATCAAAGAAAAGTAAAGAAATGTGAAGTTTAGGTATATGGGTGGATTCCCACTGTTTTTACTTATTCAGACACATCTGGGAACATGTAAATTCAATTAACATTTATATAACAAGTTTTGACCTCATAATTAGGTTGATGAAAATTTAACTTAAATTCCATGGTCTTTGGAATACACTGATAACACAGATGCCAGTACATTATTTTAATATTCCTCCACTGATAAAATCATATCATTTACTGATGTTTTATAATTTTATAGGCCTAAGAATTGTCAGATGTGTGCTATGGAAATTGATTAATCACTTTGACCAAGATTTGGGTATTCAACGTGAAATACAACAAGATCTGAATGAGAATATAACCCACTTCTCAATATATATATATATATATATACATATATATATATACATATATATGTATATATTTATATGCATGTATATTCTTTCATTACTACTTATCCAATTAGAATCAATTGTCATGCTAGCATCATTAATAAAATGATTAATTACCCAGAAATTGTCTCTTGAAACTTTTAATATCACAATATTAACCAGATCCTAATAAGGTGAATGTAAAATAAAAATCTTAAGTATAAACTAACACTGGAATTTCAAAATCAGTCCAACATAGTAGTCACAAGTTTCCCTCCAATGTTTTGTATTGTTGCTCATTGGTAAAAAGAAGTTAGTGATTATTCTGAAGGGCATAGTTCTCAAAGGTCCTAGAGGCAGATATTAGATCTCCCACTTAATTTGAGTCTCAACTCCCTCACAATCTATAAGGACTTGTTTCTTTGTTTAATCTACTCAGGGGATGGCATAAAGAGAATTTTATTCTCTTTGCCATTTAGTTACCCTAAGTTGGTCATATATAATTTTCTGAGGATATTTTAATATAATAAAAGCACTTTGTTCACCAGACACATTAATTACTGAGTCTCTGACTTTAGAAAGAAACCATACAGAGGCTTCCACCTTTTTGTGGGTAGATATATATGGGCATTGCCTCCTGTCCTTTAACTTTGCCAGGGATGATTCAGTAGAGATTTCCCTCTGCAATTCAAGTTAATTGAAGAAATATTTATCATACATAAATATCTTTTGTTTTAAAGAGTTTTAAGCAAAAGGAATAGAAGATATATTAAAAGAATATCTATATAAACAATATATATATGAAATATGTTTCTATCAATATTCACGCATGCGATCTTCTATCAGATAAAGTATTCTAAATTTTAGACCCTAAAATAGAATAGATAAATATCTCTTGTTAAATAATATCTAACATTTATATTGTAACTACTGCGTGTCAGATACTTTCCTAAATACTTTTTAAATCTTATCTGATTGAACCTTCACAATAACTCTGAGAGTGAGATGCTATTATTTTTTCCATTTTGCACAGGAGGGAACTGGTGTAAACAGAAGTTAACTGAATGGCTCATGGTCATATAGTCTATAATATCTGAGGCTGCATTTATACTCAGCAAGAAAAATCATCTTGATTCTATGCTCAAAACTCTATGACTCACAACTGTCCAAGGAGGATATAGCTTTGATGTATTCTCTAGTAGGGCACAGGGTAGAATACTACGCTCATTTTAGATCAACACCTTTTGATAGTTTATTATTTTATAACCCGGATACAAAAGAAAATGTCATATTCATGTCTATTAATGACCTGTTGAAGAGACTGGATGGGTTTGATTACATAAGTAGAAACAAGAAGAAGGGAGAATGATTTGAGGTGACATCAGATAGTCAAGCAGTCGATAAATATTTGTTTGCAAATTACTGTTAGTCGAGTACTATGCTAGAGGCTTGATACATAAGAATGAGAACCAGAAGAAAATGAACATGTTCTTTTTTTCTAAGAGTTTTTTTTCTTCTATTAAGGGAGGAATTATTCAAATATATCATTACAGGGAAAAATAATCAGCTAGTGATGAGGCAAAGTAGGTTTAGAGAAAAAGAAATGGAGTTTCACCTGTGAAAAACAGTAAGAAGGTAAGTTTATTTGGACAATACAATGCAGGAAGAGGAACATTGTTAAAATCTGGTTTGTAACTTTTTTAATATCAAAAGAAGTTTGAATTAGTGTTCAAATACAACAGAATCTTTGGAGGTGAGGAGGCTCCAAAATCAGATGTATATTTTAAGATTATAGAGCAGCTATGGAAGAAATATTAATTCCAGAAAATAGTAAAAAAGTGTTGAGTAAAAATGCAAAAAGGGAAATATAGGCTTAATATGTATTTGAGTTCATCTCAGTAAAGTTATCCAAGACAAATTGGATACTTCCAGATTAAGTGAGTCTCCTCCTACCTTGAGTCTTCAGAAAAAGGCTAGGTGATAAATTGGCATCTTTGACTCTTTGTTTCCTTCAGGTCCTTCTTATAAATCCATATTCTACAGAAAGTATCCATCAATTTAAATGAATTCTAGTTTCTTCCCTTTGATGATTTTTGGTCCAAATTGTTGTCAATATAACTTATTTTATATAATTATTTGCATATTTTCTCTCCCTTTAAATTGTTTACTACCTGAAGGCAGGGTTAACTTTTGCCTTTCTGTCTATCCTCATTATGTTGGAAGGTGACCGAAATTTGGTAAATGCTTAATAAATGTTTCTTGAATTGACTAATGATTGCATTATGTTATGGTAATATTGTTTTACAATTTGTGGTTGGACTATATGGTCATGAAGATCTCTTCCAATTGTACCAAAATTCTGGTATTTTGTGATTTTTCTCCAGTAGAAACCATGGGGAAAGCTGCTTGAAACGAGAGGGATGTCATCTTCATTCTGATTACCCAGAGCTCCAGATCCCTCTACTCCTCAGATATATGATTACTGTAGTGGGAAACTTGGACTTGATGTGGAAACTTTGGAATCAACCCAAAACTACACACTCCATGTACTTTTTTTCCCCCTTAGTCATTTGTCTTTTTTAGACTTCTCTTACTCTATTACCATTACACCCAAATTATTACAAATCTTGATTGTGTAAGACGAGTGTCATCTCTTTTACTCCCTGCATCATATAATATTCTTTTGCAGTAGTCTGTGTGGTCACAGTTATTCTTATTAGCAGCAATGGCCTATGATCACTTTGTTACAGTTTGCAGAAATCATATAATTATCTTGTTGGCTGGTTGCTTAGTTCTTGTCCTCCATTATTGAAGAAGTCCAAAATAGCATCACTATGTTTGAGACAAATTTCAATGTGTCTAATTGTGGCTGATCAGACTGACACCAACTCTAAATGCTCTACCACAGTTTGGGTACAAATAGTCCATGCTTTAAACAAAATAAATTACCCATTCCTGTAAAATATACTAAAAAAGCATAGGAATAGAGTTTTTCTCAAAATAACACGAGCAGAAAACATCCCTAAATATTATCTATAATGAGGATAAGATGGAGGTCTTTCTAAAAAAGATCAGAGAGAAGGCAAAGGCGTCTATTTTCACCATAATTATTGGTTATTATATAGAAATTGTAGTCATAGCTATAAGAAAAGTAAAAGAAGCTAAAGTGATTAAAATAGACAATGAGGAAAAAAATTATCACTCTTTGTAAATAATATAATGATATACATAGAGAATCCCAGTTAACCTGATAAAATAAAACTATATGAAAAACTTAAGAACTTAAGCAAAGTTGAGGAATATTAAATAAACCTACACAAATCATCAACATTTCTTTACATTACCAGCAAAACTCAGAACAAGAAATAGAAAGATAAATTGCATTTAAAATAACTGCAAGACTTGGGAGTCTGCCTAGACAAACCCAGGAACTATAGGAACACAATTACAAAACTTGTTGGATCTAAAAGACAGGAAGAATGCGATTTTTCATGGATAGACTGATCCAATAAAATAGTGATGACAATTCTACCTAAATAATTTGCTTATTTAGTCCCATACCCATCAAATTACCCAAAACATATTTTATAGAGCTAGGAAATATAACAGTACAATTCATCTAGAAGAGTGAAAGGTTAAGAATGTAATGGGAATTCATGAAAACAAGGAATGTGGTTTAGCGTACCAGATCTCACATTATATTATAAAATCATAATCAACAAGCCTGGTTCTGTCTGAAAAATAGAGTGGTGAAGCAATGAAATAGAATTGGTATGTAAAAAGAGTAGTACATATCCATTGCTCAATAAACTTTGGAGGATTCTGAATTAATATTTTTATAGGTAATTTTTTCCAACCACAATTAGGATGAATGGAAATTAAACTTCCAATACTATAGGCTTCAGGTTGCAGCAACAACACAGATACTCTTAGATCATTTTAATGTCATTTCCACTCATAAAATCATATAAGTTGCTGATGTTGAATAATTTCACCATCCGAGGAGTTTTTTTTTTCTTTTCTAGGTCTTTGGTAGTTTTCTTTGCACGATTCTTCTGAGCAGCAATCAGATTATATCCAAAGGCTTAGAAACAAATATTCTATAGGAAATACTATTGGGAGAGAACATGGTTCTGATTTTTCAGAAGTTTGCCTGTCAATATTCCATAGTTACATGATATCCATATTTGAGCAATTAATCCTAAACTTCCTAGGTCCAACATTACTAATGGGAGTTTTACTATGTGACAAATTTGTACTTGATCATGAATATAACATGTCCTCATATAATATCCATTCTAGGGAATGAGGAATAAGGGGAATCATAAACTAGATTATATCTTAACCTGATCACACTCTAGACAAATTAAGTCATTTTTCATCAGCTATTGAGATATCATCTATGCTTATGTTTGCAAAGAAAATTGTGAGCAGCTCTAAAATAAATTTAATAAACTATACTTTGTACCAAAATGGAAATTCCATTCTATTAAGAGGAAATACAAATCATGCAAAATCAAGTTCCCTCTAATTACATGTCTCCCTTTGGCTCATGGAATATAATTCAGCAGGGACACTTTAAGCTTTTTGTCTAATAGTTTTTGGATGCAGGTATGTTTTATAGTCTTCTCAACTTTCAAATTCAAGATTATGAGCTTCCTCTAACTTCCAAGATCTAATGAGCTTTGTTATAAAATGAGAACATTTCAGATGATATTCTGAAAGGGAAAATATTATGCCATTGTGAATTTATCTTCTGTTTGTTCCCAAGATCATTTTATAAAACTGTATTTTTATAAAACAGAGCATTGGGTGGGTGGAATGAAAAGAATAGATAATCAATAAATTATCTGGGAAAATTGAAAATAAAAACACCACAGCATTTGTTTCAGTAGCCATGTTCAAATGTTATAATGTTGATCCCAGGGGTAGCTTAGTGGATTTTTATCCCTAAATGAACAATAATTTTTATTATTATTCTACAAAAATATAACCACTGTATCAACTTGTTTGGTGCTTGTGTCCTTGTGTTTCTGTGTGTGTATGTATATGTGTGCGACAGAAAGAGAGAGAGACACACACGAACAAAGATTGCATGCCTTTCTAGGTGACTTACACCTCCCTCCCCTCCATGTACTCTGTGGTCCAAAGATACCATTCTTTTTACTGTACACAGAAGGAGACACTTCATCTTCTACCTCAGGAGATATTCACTATTTCCCATGACTTCATATTTCTCCCTTTCCATTCCTACTTCCAGATTTACTTCAAGTATGAGTTAAAAATCTCACCTTATGGAAGATTACTTTCTACAATCAATTTTAAGGCTATTAATGCTAAGCCTTTGCTGATTATTTTGTATGTAATCTGTCTAGAATATATTTGTATGTTGTTTACAATTTTCTCCTCCATGATATTGTGAACACCTTAAATTTAGGAACTTTTTTGCTGTTTTTAAAATCCCTAGAGGTTAGCTCCTGCTCAGCACATAAAAAATTCTTATTAAATGTCTATTGACAAATGTGAGTGTTTGTGTATTTTCCTAGGAAACAACTAGTGAAAAAAAAGAAGAAAGAAAATTAAACAAATAAAATGAAGAAAACAAATACTGTAAATTTGGTTTTGGAAGGAATTTTGGAGGTCATCTAGTAGAAACTCTTCATTTTACATGTTGTTAAGACTCAATATGTACTCAATGTTATGAAGACAGACCCATGTATATAGATAGCATGGAGATTTTCTGTGTGATTTGAAGAGAGGATGGATTGATATCTCTAATCTCTTTCCCCCCAACTCTTCTCAAAGGGAAACTGATTCATGCCAGAAAAGGTAGAAGTAACTTGAGCCAGAGGTCATTCTGCTTTTTTTCAGAGTCAGGATAATAGATTAGAATTATTTTTATCTGTTGCCTTAAATAGTAACAATCTAAGTGATATATTTTTCCTAGTTCAATATGAATACTCTTTACTATTTCATTATTGGGGTAAGGACTCCCAAATCTATAGTCCAAGGCTTGATCCCTGTCCTTCCTTCTCCCAGTTCTACCCTTAAAACACTTAGCAGTTAAGAGAAGAAATCTATTCATCCAATTGGCAAGAAAAATGGAAAATTAGAAAAATTATATATAGGGACTAATAAATATCAATCAATATACAGTGCAAGAACTCTCCCATTGAGAATGAAAAAGTTCAATCAAAAAAGCAGGTCTTAGATGTCACTCAACAAAAAAATTCCAGTATAGCAAGTTAAGGAGAGCGTTCCTTGCATTTCTTCCAAGAATCTTTTCCTTCAGCAGTCTGAAGTAGGGTTGGCCTCATCCTTTTCTTTTCTTTTTATTTTTTTAAAACTTTTTTTATTGTCGTTTTGTACAAATGTTTTTTTACATTAATAAAGTATTCTTGTTTACAAGTAAACAAAATACCCCTCCTCCCCCATGCATGTTGATAGACTTGCTTGGGCAAAAAAAGTAAAGGGGAGAGAAAAAAAATTAAAATAAAAAAAAAATAATAGTAATAATTGTAGGTATGGCCAGGTGGTGCAATGGACGAAGCACCAGACCTGGAGCTAAGAGCACCCGAGTCCATATCCAGCCTCGTAAACCCAACAATCACCCAGCCGTGTGACATGCAAGCTACCCCATCCCCACTGCCCTGCAAAAACCAAAAAGAAGAAAAAAGAAAAAAAAAGACCCAAAATAAAATAAAATAGTAATAATAGTAGGGGTTATCCTTTCCTTTTAAAAGTAAAAACCAGTAACACCAGAGTAAGTGCAAGCTTGAAAAGAAATTAAAAAAAGTCCCCTCTCTATCGAGCCTTGTGTCATATACATTTGAGGAAACTAAAGTCCAGAAAGCTTCAGTAATTTGTCAATGGATATTCAACTATCTTTATATATGCCAAACTGTAACTCAAAATTAAATCATTTAGAGCCCAATCTAGAGCTCTTTTCTCTAAACTACTCTATCTCTTCCATAGTTTTACAAAAGTAAATGTTCCAAAACCTGGAAAAAATTCTATAAAAGGGATAAAATTTTAGTTAAAATTATGTTTGACTATTTGATTTTGCCCCAAATAAGCTATTATAGTCCTATAGATTAAATTCACACATATCCACTTGGTTCATTCTTGGCACTGGATGGTAGACTTGCCAAGAAAGTCTCTCCAAAGCTACATAATTGTATGAAAAAATTACTGCTAATCAGACTTTTCTGGGGGGAAAATGGACCTGTTGGTCTTAAGAGTAGAGCTATGAACTAGGGAGAACCAAAACCCCACTTTTCTTATTCAATTCTACTGAATCAGATTATTCTTTTCTATGATTGTCTGATTCTTGACATTTTTGGGGGGAGGAGGGAAGAAAGGATTCTGAGGTGGATTTACACTCTAGAAATTTCCTGTCAATGCATGAAATAGCAGAATAATTATAATCCTAGTCCCAATATTGGCAAACCCATGCATGAATACACAAAGAAGCTCCCATCCTAAGAACAGCCGAGGCATCAGGATTCAGTTATTATATTTATGAAAATCTAATTTTTGTGATCCTTGAAAATTTGTAAATTGATACTTCAAATGTAGATAATGAGCAAATTGATTCTTTATTTCTTCTATTATGACAAATTAGGACAAAAGTTTTTCCTATTTTGTTCTTCCTCATTCAAAAATCAACCAGAGTGAGAAATCTTGCACAAAAACTTGCCCAGGTTAAAATCTAATGAAGAAAATAAGAAATTTTCAGTTTAAGCATATAGGTGGATTTCTGCCTCTTTTTTTCTTGTTTGTTTACTTCAAATCATCTGGGAAAATGTGGATGTGCCCTTTTATCATGTGGGTGATATGGAAATTGAAGTCTTTTTGACCAGGATTTGGATGGGTCAGTGTCAAATATTCCAAGACCTGCCTTGGAATATAGACAATATTTCTTTATATTCATTTTCTTATTATTCGTTAATCAATTAGAAGCAATTGCCATACTAACATTACTAATAAAATGATTAATTACCTCAAAATTATATCTCTTGAACATTTAACATCACAATATTAATCAGATCTTGATAGTATGAATGGAAAAATGAGCATCTAAGAAGAGGTAATCAATACTATTTCAAAGAAGATCAATTCAGAGAACACAAACCAGTAATACAAGGTTCCCTCTAATGTCTTATATTGTTGCCCATAGGGAGAAAAAAAAAGGAAAGAGAGAATTCTCTAGGGACTGGTTCTCAAGAGTCTCAGAGGCAAATGTTAGATCATCTGCTTAATTCTCAGGATCAGCTTCTTCATAATCTCTAAGGGCTTGTTTCTTTGTTTAATCTATTCAGGGAATGTCAAGGAGAGAATTTTATGCTCTTTAATCCTTTGGTGAAATATGCTAGAGTTTTGATCTTATCAGGTTGTATATAACCACTGATGCTCTAAGTTGATCAGATATAATTTTCTGAGGGTGTTTTCCAACCATGGGAGTGCTTATTTCACCAGGCTCATACATTTGTGAGTTTCTGAACTAAAAAACAAACTATATAGAGATACTCACAGTTTGGTGAGTAGATCTATTGGTCATTGTCTTCTCTCCTATATCTTTACTAAGGGATACTCATTAGAGACTTCCCTCTGCAAATCAAGTCAATTGAAAAAGTATTTGTCTTGTGTAAGTATCTAGTATTTGAAAGAGTTTTAAGCAAAGGGAGCAAAAGATGCACTAAAGGAATATATATATATATATATATATATATATATATATATATATATGTGTGTGTGTGTGTGTGTGTGTGTGTGTATGTGTGTGTGTTTGTGTGCATGTGTGTGTGCTTGTACATGTGTAAATATATGTAAAGCTTCTGTTTCTATCTATCCTATGTATGTATGTATCTATCTAATCTGTCTGTCTATCTTTAAACACACACAAGTGATCTTCTTTTAGATAGAGGAGCCTAAATCTGAGGTGCTAAAATACAACAAATGGTATTTAATAAAAGCTAACATGTATACAATATCTCCTATGTATCAGGCACTGTGCTCAAACGTTTTTAAATCCTTTCCCATTTGAGCCGCACAGCAACCCTGCCAGTGAGGTATTAGTATTGTCCTCACTTTGCCCATGAAGAAATTGAAGCAGACCAGTTAACTGAATTTCTCAGGGTCACCCAACTCATAAAAGTCTGGAGATGGATTTGCACTTAGGAAGATGAATTTTCCTGATTCTTGGTGCTAACTACTAAATCTCCTGTGACATATGACAGCTCAAGGAGGGCATGGTTCTTGGTCGATTGTGTTTAGACTGTATAACATTGTGGGTAGAATATTGTCTCAATTTAGGTTGTTACTTTTAGCAATGGCATCAATTGGCAGATGCTATCATATCATAAACTGCTTTGAAAATACATCAAATGTTTATCTATTGATGACCAATTGAAGTAAATGGATTTGTTTATATTCTCGAAGTTGGAATAAGGAGGTGGCAGAATAAGTTGAAGGTACATCAATTTAGTTAGTCAATCAATCAATATTCATTCACAGACTACTGTCAGCCTAATACCATGTCGGATATACATGGATGAGAACAAGATAAAAACGAACTTTTTCTTTAAGGAGTTTTATTCAATTAGTGGAGACATTATTAAAGTGCATCATTTCAGGGGGGGGAAATCTACAAAATAAATGTATTTTAGTAATAAGACAAAGTACTTAAAAAGGTTTAGAGAAAAAAGATGGAATTGCCCCTGTGAAATCAATAAGAAGGCAAATTTAATTGCTAATAGAGAATATGAAGAGGAACATTGTATATAAAGATAGATATTTCTGTTAGAGTCTGCTTAGCAGCATTTTTAATATTAAAAGAAAGTTTTAGTGTTCAAATAAAATGACATTTTTGGAGACTAAGTGGACACAAGTTCAGATGTATGATTTAGGAAAAATGATATGGCAGCTGTGGAAGAGACATTAGTTCCAAAAAAAAAGAATAAAGGAAGAGCTGAATAAAAATACAAAGAGGAAAATGTAGGTTTAATATGTATTTGAGTTCATCCCAATTGGTATCCAAAAGGTATGTTTCCAGAAAAAAGTTTGTCCCCTCCCACTTGAAAGTCTTCAAACAAAGGCTAAGTGATCAATTGTCACTTTGGATAACTTGTTTCCTTCAAGTCCCTCCAAATAAACTTAAAAGTATACACGAAATTGCTATTGTTCCCAGTCAATTATAGTGTGTTCTCTTTGGTAAATGTTTTGTCCAATTTATTCTGGATATAACTTATCCAAACATGATTGTCGACATGCTGTCTCTCCTTTAGATTGCTAATTTCCAGAAGGCAGGATTATCTTTTGTCTTTTCTTCTATCCTCAGTACATAGCAAGTGCCTTTTTATAAGGTAAGTCCTTAATGATTGTTTATTGCAATGACTACTGATTAAAAGATGTTATAGTGAAATTACTTTTCAATTTGGGGTTGGATTATCTGGCCATTGAGATCTCTTCCAACTGTATGAAAAAATTGGTTTTCTGTGATTTTTTTCCCCAGAAGGAACCATGAGAAAAACTGACCGAAATGAGAGTGATGTCATCTTCATCCTTTTAGGCTTTTCTGATTACCCAGAGCTCCAGATCCCTCTATTCCTCATATTCCTGGTGATATACGTAATTACTGTAGTAGGAAACTTGGGCATGATTGTGATCATCAAGATTAACCCCAAATTGCACACTCCTATGTACTTTTTCCTCAGTCATTTGTCTTTTTTAGATTTCTGTTACTCTACTACAATTGCACCCAAATTGTTACAAATCTTGATTGTGGAAGACAAAACCATCTCTTTTGCTCCCTGCATCATACAATATTCCTTTGCTGTTATCTGTGTAGTCACAGAAGCTTTCTTATTAGCAGCTATGGCCTATGATCGCTTTGTGGCAATTTGCAATCCCTTGCTATATGCCCTTGTCATGTCCCAGAAACGCTGTTCCCTGATGCTGACAGGAGTATATACATGGGGAATAATTTCTTCTATCATATTCATCTACTCTCTCCTTGTAAGGTCATTTTCTGGGACCAATATAATTAATAATTTTCTCTGTGAGTATTCTGCAATTGTTTCTGTCTCCTTTTGTGAAAGTCATCTTATGGAGAATATCTTTTTTATCCTTGCAAATTTTAACACATTTTTCACTCTTGGTATTGTGCTCACTTCCTATATTTTTATTTTCATCACTATCCTGAAAATGAAATCAGCCAGTGGGAGGTCTAAAGCCTTTTCCACTTGTGCCTCTCATCTGACAGGTGTTACCATCTTTTTTGGAACCATTCTCTTCCTCTACTGTGTGCCCACTTCCAAAAGCTCATGGCTTCTTGTAAGAGTAAGCACTGTATTTTATGCAGTGGTGATCCCCATGCTGAACCCCTTAATCTACAGTCTGAGAAATAAAGATGTAAAAGAGACTATCAGAAAATTAATGGAAATGCCAGTTAGGTGGTGCAGTGGATAGAATGTTGCCTGGAGTCAGGAGGCTTTTAGTACAAATATGACCTCAGACACTTACTAATTGTGTGATCCTAGGTTATCAATGAACTCTTTTTGTCTCAGTTTGCTCATCCGTAAAGTGAGCTGAAAAAGAAATGGCAAACTGCTCCAGTATATTTGACAAAAAACCCTAAATGTAGTCACAAAGAGTCAGGCACAAATATTCAACAGCATATATTCATTGTAAAATTATTGGTACTGATGATTTATCTTCCAGTTGTCACAATGTGGGAGAATTATTTGGGATATTTACCAATATATTTATTTCTTTAGTGAAGTGCTATTCTTTTCTAGTGACCAACATTTAGTAACTACAGGAATCCACAAAAGATCTATGAGCTCAGTTCTAAATGAAATATCAACTATAAGTAACATGAAAATAATTAATTCAATAAAAAGATTAAACAAAACTAAACAAATCAAAAGCACTTGTACATAATTTAACAGGAAAAAAAACTTGAATTGTATCAATCTCAATCTTTTAACATTTTGGAATAAAATAAATTTACTCAACCAAAGAAGAGTTAAAATAGGGAAAGAAAATTATATATCTATTTTTTCAAATGAATATTCATTCTAATTTAAATAAAATACTAACAATGAGATTAAAGTAATATATCCCAAGATTTATATTCTAAATTAGGTATGATTTATACCACTAATACTGGATTTGCTAAATCTTAGAAAAACTGTCAGCAAAATTGACCATATGAATTACAAAATCAACAGAAATCATGTAATTATCACAATAAATGCTGAAAAATATTTAGAACACATAGAACACTCATTCATATTAAAAAAAAACTAATGAACATAGGAGTAAAAGAAGTATTTATTAGAATTATATGGAGCAAAAACCATTAAAAGCATTATCTGAAATGGGAAGAAGCTGGAAACTTTCCAAATAAGATCAGGAGAAGCAAGGATGCACATTGTTACCACAATTATTGAATATTTTAACAAATGTTAGCTATAGCAATAAAGGAAGGAAAATACATTGATACAATGGTATGCAAAGAGAATTATATAGAATAAACTAAAAAACTAAATGAAAAGCTTAAGAAATTGGACAAAGTTTAAGAATAAATTAAAGCCATAGACATCATCAGTCTTTCTATATATTACCAACAAAGTCCAATAACAAAAGATAGAAAAAGAAATTCAATTTAAAATTACTCTAGGGGAAAACAAGCTACTTGGAAGTCTACCTGCGAGGACAAACCCAAGAAATATAGGACCACATTTACAAAAAAACTCTTATCACACAAATAAAGTCAGATGTAAAAAAAAATGGAAAAAATATCAATTGTTCATGGATAGGTTGTACCATTATAATACTATTGATGATTCTACCTAAACCAATTTGCATGTTAAGTTCCATATCAAGTTACCAAAACTTATTCTATACAGCTAGAAAAAGTAACAACACAATTCATCTGAAAAAATAAATTTTCAAGAATATGAAGGGAATTAATGAAAATGAACAAATAAATCCATGGTCAAGCTGTACCAGATCTCAAACTATATTATAAAGTGGCAATAATCAAACCTATCTCAAACTAGCTAAAAATTAGAATGGTGGATCAGTGGAATAGATTGGAAACATGAAAATCAATAAAAAAGACTATTACTCAATAAACTTTGGAGCACTCTAATATTTTTATAGGTGATTTTGAGTAGTCACAAAAAGGATGAGTGGGAAATAAACTTCCAACTTCCATAATTCTTTGATTGTAGTGATAAGAGTCAATGAATGCATTACTTTATTGTTGTTGCTGTTTTTTGCTCTTCATCCTCATAGAGGACCATAATTTAGGTGAGGTGATATCATGACAAGAACATGAATTAGATTTGAGTGAGGGCAACTGGGTCCAGTGGTCACACATGAATAGGGCCATTGGAGATGGCCTTGAATGTGAGGCAATCAGGGTTCAATGACTTGCCCAAGGTCACATAGTCAGTAATTGTCAAATTTCTGAGACCATATTTGAACTCAAGTTCTCTTGACTCCAAGGCTGGTACTCTATCCACTGCACCACCTACCGTGTCTCTCTATATTAAGTCATTTAGCATTGACCCCTGCCTAAGGATAACACAGAACATTCCAAAGCCTAGAAATACATTATTTAATGTCATTTCTACTGAAATTAAATAAATGGTTTAAATGATTTCTACTAAATGATGTTCCATGAACTAAAGTGAGACATGCCATTAGGAGAAAATTGTTCTCCCTTCATGGAATGGAATTTTCTTGAAATCAAAAAGAACAATTCATAAAGATTCCTTTAGAGTTGACCACTTTGCAAATATGAATGCAGATGATGTCACAATGGTTGATAAAAATAGTTTAATAATTTGTCCATAGTGTGGTCATGGTGTTAGATAATCTATATTATGTTTGTCCTTTGCCCCTCTCTTCCCAGAACGGACAACATATAAGGATAGTTGTAAAACTCTACTGTTATATTCATGACCTAACACAAAAGTCCCATATATTATGCTTCCATTGGCAATTCTAGACTAGGAAGTCTTAGGATTCATTGCTCAAATAGGAATATCACAGTACTATTGATCCTTGAACACAGTGCTACTGAGCACCCAACACCATATCTTATGTCTATAGTATCCCTATAGAATATTTGTTCTCCATTCTCATGGATATACCTTCTGCTAACTACTCTGGAGAGTAATGCAAGGCTAGCTACTGAAAGATGTAAAAAGAAAAGTTCTTGATACAAAATTCCTATCAAATTATACAACATCAGTAACTGATGTCTGTGGTCAGATTCAAACTTCCATCCTCCTGAGTCCATGTCCAATACCCCAACCACTGTGCCACCTAGCTGCCCTTAAACCATTTATTTAAAATATGCCTCAATGTAGGTATATTTCATAGTTTTCTCCTCAGTCTCAACTTCCAAACTCAAGAATATGGACTTTTTCTAACTATCTGGACATTCTGAAATTTCTTATGAACTGGAAAACATTGCTATGAAATGGAAAACCAGGGAGAAGCATTGTACCTTTTAATATTTACTAATTGTATTTTATCCAAGATTATCCTCTAAAACTGGATTTTTATGGAACAGGCTTTTGGTGAGAGGAACAAACTAGGCAATCAATAAAAGTCTGTAATGGTATTCTTGAAAATTTTAGAATAGAAACACTTTTTCAGGTACTCATGGATAAATGTTAGAATGCTGATTCCCAGTGGCGCTAAAAAGGAAGTGTGTCCCCCAAGTGGCCTAATATCCTAAGGTTGTCAAAATTATCATTTTGCTTGCTTCTCAAGAATTAGAATATTTGAGTATGAAAGAAATTTCATAATCTTGGTATACATCCAAGCTCTTCATTTTGGCTTCCAATTTCCTGCTTCCTCTCCTAGCATGAATTAAAGTTTTAATTGGAGAAGGATTGGGGGAGAAGAGAGCAGAGGTATTTATTTTTCCAGTCTTCAGATAGCATAGAAATATCCTCGTGTTATACACATGGGTCAGACCTTGCAACATGATGAGTTTCTAAGACATGTACAATGAAGGGTTTAGACTTAGATGATCTCTAAAATCCCTTTCAACATCAAATCCATAGTATTTTCATTTCTTGTTTTGTTTATTTGATTTTCACTAATTATTTACATAGAAAATACTCTTCTTTAACAACCTCTATTGTGTAACCAATTAAATACACAAAAAACACAAACACAGAATCAGTAAATAAAAATTTTATAAGGATTTTCTCTATTCTTTGGACAGTACTAAGTTCTAGGGGTTCCATGATCAGGAAAAACAGTCCCTGAACTCAAGGTGTTCACAATGTATTTAAAGGAGACACATGCCAAAATTCATAAATAAGCTCTAAACAGAATACACTGAAAATATTCGGCAAAGGAAAAGCATTAGCATTAAAGGAATTGAAGAAAGTCATCTTGAATATGGTGAGATTTTAGCTGGCACTTGAATTAAGTAAGGGAACCTAGAATGTATGTGACATTTTCAATTTTTTGGAAATATACAGACATGGGGAATAGTTAGTTAATATCTCTTGAGGTAGGAGGTGAAGTTTCTTCTGAAATCACAAGGAGACCAGAGCCATTAGATCATCCAGAAGCAAAGGAAGGAGAGAAAGGTGTCAAATTGCAAAGGTATGCAATAACACACACACACACACATATACACATATATAATATACACAACACAGAGAACAGAGAATTTGGTACTGCAATCATGACTGAAAACATACCACATTCCATATAGCATAGCTCCAAAGTTTTAATAATAGGAGATTAGATTATTTTAGCATCAGGAATTTTAGGACTTGAATTCCCCCCCACACACACACACCAATTTCTAAATAATTCTAACTATATGATTTTGGATAAAAATTCTGGGATAAGAATTCATTATTGGGGGGGGCAGTTAGGTGGTACAGTGGATAGAGCACTGGCCCAGTAGTCAGGAGGACCTGGGTTCAGATCCAGCCTCAAACACTTAATAATTGCCTAGCTGTGTGACCTTGGGCAAGTCACTCAACCCCATTGCCTTAAATAAAAAAAAATTAAAAAGACTTCATTATTTGATAAAAATTGTTGGGAAAACTGGAAACAAGTATGGAAAAACTAGGCATAGACCTGCATCTGACACCCTATACCAAAATAAGGTCAAAATGGGAAAAGGATTTAGATATAAAGAGCAACACTACAGATAAATTAATAGACCAAAAATTATTCTGTATATCAAATCTATGGAAAGGGAACAAATATATAACCAACCAAGAAATTATCAACTGCAAAAATGAGTGATTTTGACTATATTTAACTTCAAAGTTTTTGCAATAATTAAATCAATTCTGCTAAAATTAGAAGGAAAGCAGAAATTTGGGAAATAATCTTCACAACTAATAGTTCTTATAAAAGTCTCATTTCTAAAATACATTGAATTGAATCAAATTTATAAGTCATTCCCTAATTGATAAATGGGCAAATGATATGAATAGATAGTTTTCAAATGGAGAAATTAAAGTTGTATATAATTATATGAAAAAATGTCCCAAATCATTATTGATTCAACAAATGCAAATTAAAATAACAATGAGATATCACTTCACACCCATCAGATTGAGTATGATGAGAAAAAAAGGAAAATGACTAATGTTGGAGAGGTTGTGGGAAGACTGGGAAATTAATGCATTGTTGGTGAAGTTGTGTACTGATCCAACCATTCTGAGCGCAATATGAAACTATGCCTAAAGAACAGTAAAACTGTTCATTGCCCTTTGACCTAGCAATTCCAATTCTAAGGCTATATCCAGAAGAAATCATAAAAAATGTTGTAAGTCCCACATGTTCCAAAATATTCCTAGCAGCTCTTTTTTTTTTTGTAGTGGCAAAGAATTGGAAATTGAGGGGATGCTCAATTGGGACATGGCTAAAATAGTTATGGTACATGAAGAATATGGAATACCATTGTTCTATTAGAAATCATAAATGGTCCCTTTGCCCCCAAATGGCGCTGAAGGCAAAGAAAGAAGTGGTTGTTGCCTCCAAGACGAAAGCCAAGTCCAAGGCCTTGAAGGCCAAGAAGGTGGTGTTGAATGGTGTCCATAGATACAAAAAGAAGATCCGAACCTCCCCCACTTTCTGGAGACTTCGAAGGCAGCCAAAATACCCTCGAAAAAATGCCCCTTGGAAAACAAGTTTGATCACTATGCCATCATTAAGTTCCCCTTGACCACTGAATCTGCTATGAAAAAGAGTGAGGATAACACCCTAGTCTTCATTGTGGATGTCAAGTCCAACAAGCACCAAATCAAGCAGAAGGTAAAGAAGCTGTATGACATCTGTGAAGGTCAACACACTGATCTGGCTTGATGGAGAGAAGGAGGCCTATATCCGGCTTTCTCCCGACTATGATGCTTTAGATGTTGCCAACAAGATTGGAATCATCTAAACTCTCCAGCTGCCCTGCTTCTTCACTCACAATAAAAAAGTTTTCCAGGGTAAAAGAAGGAATGATAAATAGAATGTGTTACAGGATCTGATGTTGAGTGAAGAAAACAGTGTTTGTATTAATAACTATATTGTGAGATAATCAACATTGATGGAAGCAGTTCCTCTCAGCAGCTCAGAGAATCTGATGAGCACTTTATAAACATATCTTTTATATGTCTTTCCCTTAATCCTGATTCCTCATACTGAAAAATGACTAATCTGTAAACATATTTATCACAAACATGTATGTACAATATAATCTGACTATTCACCACTGAGGTGAGGGGGCTAGGAAGGGAGGGTGGAAGGAAATTTTGTAACTTAAAAATATACATATGCATATAGATGAATGTTGAAAATCTTTCATAACCTATTCTTGTAAAAGTAAAATAACAAAAAAAAGTCTAATTCAGAGAATATGTCATAGGAGACACAAGCTCCCCCTCAATGACTTGTATTGTTGCCCATAGGGAGAAAAATAAGTTAGAGAACAATCTCCAGGGCTTGATTCTCAAGAGACTTAGAAACAGATGTTAGATCTGACATTTAATTACCAGGCTCAGTTTCCTTATTCTCTATAAAGGAGTGTTCCTCTGCTTTAGTTTACTCATGTGATAACATGGAGAAAATTTTAGTCTCCTTGCCCCTTAGATGAAAATTACTAGAGTTTTGGCCTTATTGAATAGACTATAACCAGTATTGCCCTCATACTTCTCAGTTACAATATTCTGAGGATGTCTTATAATCATGAAAACATTGTTTTGTTTTTTGTTTGTTTGTTTGTTTGTTTTACCACCAGATTCATTTTCTACAGAATCTTTGAACTAAAGTAACAAGGCATATAGCAGCTCCCACTTCCTGGTGAGTAGATTTGCTTGGGTATTGGTTCCTCACATATCTTGGTCAAAGACTCTTCAGTGGAGATCTATTTTAGTAATTAAAATCATTTAAAGATGTAATTGTCACATTTAAGTACCTTTTACTTAAAAGAATACACAAAAGAAGTGGAAGAAACATCAAAACAGCGTATTATATATATTTATAATTTTTAAAATTCATCCTCATAATACATAGTCTGGTGATTGACACACTAAACATTTAATAAATATGTTTCCTTTTCTTTTTAATTTATGGATTAAAACATGCATTTCTGTTTCAGAATAAGATAGAAATGATAATGCATTTTCACTCAATCATCATTACTTATTTAGAAAAAGCTATTTAGTGAAGTGGATAGAACATTGGATATAGAGTTAGAAATACATGAAGGAAAATCCAATCTCATACATAAACTTGCAGCTGGATTCTAAGCAAATTATTGAAACTATGCTTGTCTCGATTTTCTCATGTGTAAAAATGAGAAAAGTAATAGTTGATGCAAGGATCTAATAGATAATTATAATTAACTAAGCATAGTTCTTAGCATATAGTTAGATTTATCTATCATCCATCATCTATCTATCTATCTATCTATCTATCTATCTATCTATCCATCCATCCATCTACCTATATGTATACATCTTCATATATGTGTTTATCAGCATGTACAAATACATATACACACATAGATATATGTATTATTGATGATGCTGCTGATGAAAATAATGATGATATCCATGTAGATATAGTAATAATAAAGGACCAACAGGCCTAATATATTAGGTAAATAAACAAATAAAAAGTGGTGTCTGTCTAAATTTTCTTTTGTAACAGAGTTCCTGAATTTGACTGTGCAAGAATACATGGATACAAGACTTGAGCTAAAGTTAAGGTTCTAAAATACTTCAATCAATAAGAATTTTATTAAGTGCACATTGTACTCTAGATACTACTCTAGGTGTTGATGATAAAAGAACTCGGAAGGAAATAATCCCTCTTTTGAGGGAGCTTCCATATTTGTGGGAAGACAAGTGCATAGATGTGTGTATATGGATGGAATAAATATAAACTCTATAGCTGAGGAATAGATGTTAAATCACTCAGACATCCAGTCAACTCTAGAAGATGATACATTACAGCCCAACTGCTCTTTTCACTGGGGAAGTATGAATTTTATCATACACACAATTCCCCACAAAAATGAAATAGCAAAACCTGGGGAGAGGAGGGAGATTGAAATTGTCAGAAAAAAGGGAATGCTCGGAATAAATTTCATCTATATTTTACCAAATCATATAATAAAATATCTCATATTACTCTTGTAAAAAAGATGGAGAGAAGTAGAGAACATTCAACTTGGTACATTGACAAATCTAACTGAATAGACCTAAAGGACGGATTCTATTTATGGTAAATGGAGATCTCCAGGGATATGTACTTGTCCCCATAGTGGTTCCTATTTTTATAATTGACTTGAATTAGACCATAACAGTCATCTTTATCAAATCTGCTGATTATAAAAATTTTAAAAGAGCACAATCACATCAGATAAGTATGTCCGGATTTAAAAGGTTAAAATACTGGCTCCAAATTTGCAGGACTGAATTTGTATGTTCCTGACTTTGGGTTCCATCAATTGACTTTAAAAATATAAAAATTGTGACATATGCTTAGGAATTTATCTGGAAAGACATAAAAAGTCAACAGCAGGAAAAATTGAAACCCTAACTTTCAGAAGACTGGAAGTTCAACAGGAATTTTAGCATGTTATAAAAGCCAAGAATACTAAGGTAAGATTTTGGTTATGAAGAGAAGCAAAACATCCTCCTACAACATCAAAAGAATGGTCTTCAGTTTTGATTCCCACATTTTGAGAAGGATATAAATAAGCTTTGGAAAGTCAAGAGCGGAGTGAGCTGCATTCGGATGGACCTATAATTTAAGTTCAATTTAGATCATTTAAAATAACCAGATTTACTTGTCTGGGAGAAAAACTACATGCTATTAAGGATCTGAATAGCTAACAAATAAACCAATCAAGCCAAATAATTTTATTACTCACCTACTATACGATAGGCATTAAAAGTAGTACCAGAGATAAAAAAGCCAATAATAATTTATTTTCCTTTTTCTTATTTATTTTTCCAATTACATGTAAACATAATTTAAAAAAAATCATTTTTGCAAAGTTTTCTCCCTCTTAACTTTCACTCCCCCCAACCTTGGATAGCAAATTATCTGGTTACATATGTACAATTGTGTTACATATATTTCCATGTTAGTGCAAGAAAAATCAGAGCAAAAAGGGAAAAATCACAAGAAGGGAAAAGGAAATATAAATGCACACACACACACACACACACACACACACACACACATATATATATATGCAAAATAGTACATATTGAATTAATTTCATATTCCACAGTTCTTTCTTTAAATAGTTGATCATCAATCAGTGTTGCTATTAAGATACGTAATGTTCTTCTAGTTCTACCCACTACACTCATTATCAGTTCACGGAAGTCAAAAAGCAAAAAAATAATAATAGCAGCAACAATCACAGCTATTCAAATATCAACATCATGGGCTTAATTGAAGAAATCTGGGGTTTCACCTCACTGATAGTCTTCGAGTGATTTTTAGGTGACCGGTCATGAGACAAAATGTAGAGGGAGGGATTATTTTCCATGTATTGATTGGTATTTATTTCAGTCAAGATTGTGTTCCTCTATGAAATGTGATATTGTGATTGAAATTCTCTTCTACAGGAATCATGATGAATGCCAATCAAAATCAAAGTACTGAAATCATATTTATCCTTTTGGGATTCTCTGATTACCCAGAACTTCAAGAATTCCTCTTCCTTTTATTTCTGGTCATCTATGTGGTCACAGTGCTGGGAAACCTCATGATGATTTTGATTATCAAGATCACTCCTAAACTCCACACCCCCATGTACTTTTTCCTCAGTAATTTGTCCTTTGTGGATTTCTGCTACTCTACTACCATTACACCCAAATTGTTAGAAATCTTGATTGTAGAAGACAGGGCCATCTCTTTCTTAAGTTGTATAACACAATTATTTCTCACTGCCACCTGTGTGGTAACTGAGGCTGTCTTGTTGGCAATGATGGCTTACGACCGTTTTGTGGCCATTTGTAATCCCCTTCTGTATACAATTACCATGTCTCAGAAACTCTGTATTCTTCTAGTGGCTGTAGCATATTCATGGGGCATAATTTCTTCTATGACATTCACTTATTCTCTCCTTGTATTATCATTTTGTAGAACTAACCTTATTAATAACGTTTTCTGTGAATATTCTGCCATCTTTTCTTCTTCCTTCTCAGATAAACAATTTACTGAAATAATCCTTTTTAGTCTCGCAAATTTTAATACTTTTTGCACACTTTTGATTATCCTCACATCATATCTTTTTATCTTATTCACCATCATGAAGATGCCTTCAACCAGTGGTAGACAGAAAGCTTTCTCAACCTGTGCTTCCCATTTCACAGCTGTTATCATTTTCTATGGGGCCATCCTTTTCCTCTACTGTATACCCAATTCCAAAAACTCATGGCTCCTAATCAGAGTGAGCACTGTTTTTTATTCAGTGGTGATCCCCATGCTTAACCCCCTAATATATAGCCTGAGAAACAAAGATGTGATGGATACTGTTAAAAAATTAATGGGCAGCAAAATATGTTCACACTAACATTGCTTGAATGGATAACAGTGTTTCTATGTGAAATACTCTTGTAGAATTTGTACTTATATTTAATGATTCAATATTTACCAACTAAAAAGAGTACTTTGATATAAACAAGAGAACAGAGTTTCGTGTGTGGAACTTTCTCTTACATAGAGTTTGCTATACTTTTTTAGCATAAAATAAAATAATGTATTTTTCAAAGTTGCTATGCTTGACTGACTTCTTGTTCATTTCTTATGTTTTCTTCCTGTCATTAATATGCTTCACTGATTCACTCCTTTCTTTCCTTCCTTTCTTCCTTTTCTTGCAATCCTATTTATACCTCAATTCGACATCCAAAATATGTATATCTTATTTTGTATAATGCATAGCATAATTTAGGATTACATCTAGATCCTGAAGACATTCCTATATCACAATTCCCTTCATTTCAATTGATCCAGTGATTAGCTAGCATCAAGAGGGGAAGATAGATATGGTCCCATAAATAAGTGAAGAAAACATATGCCAATTAAAAATATTCACGAAACAGCTCAGAATTCATTCATTAGAATAGAGCTAACTTCAAAGACTTATGTCAAATTTATGTATCTTAAATTTTAGAGAAAATAATTGGAAAAGAAACAAAGGATTCAAATAAAAGTTTACAATTAGAGGTTAGTGGTCTTTATTTCTTGAGTACAATTTCCAAATTATTTTTTATCATTTCCCGAAATATTTTCTTTTTGGAATAGAAGATTAATGAGTTCCAAGAATCATGTGTAATTCAAAATTCATAAACATAATGTAAAGTAGACATAATGTAAATATATAATACATAATAGATATCATGCAAAATCCTAAGCACATCCAGAGAAAGAAATATAGAATTTGAGTGAATATTAATTGAACATACAATTTTCACTTTTTTCTTGTTGTTCTTGTGTTCCTTTCTCAGATTCCCCCCATTTCTGGTCTTTTTTTATTGTTTACAACATGACTAAAATGAAAATGTGTTTAGCATGATCGTATGTATGTAATCTTTATCAGATTGCTTGTTGTCTTTGAGAGGGGAAAGGAAGAGAAGAAAATTTGGAATTCATCTTGCATAAATGAATATTGAAAACTCTCTTACATGTAACTGGAAAAAGATAAAACACTACTAAGGGGGAAAATAAATTAGAAATAGCTTGATTTTAGAGGAAAAACCCTGAAAAGTCTTGCATTATCCGATGCAAAATGAAGTTAGCAGAACCTGGAGAACATAGTATACTATGAAATCAATCTTCTGTGATTAGCTTTGAATTATTTAGCTATTCTCATCAATACAATATCTAAGGCATTCCCAAACAATTACTGACAAAGCATGCTATCTGCTTCTAGATGGAGGAAAAAAAAGCAAAATCAAAGCTGATTACATGCTGAAGCATGCTCTTTATTCTTTTTTTTTTTTTACTTTTTTTTGTTTCTGTTCTGTTAATGAGCAACTTCATGATTTATATGAATATCTTAAGGGCTAGGATCTTGAAATCAAATCTTTAAAAATGATAAAATTGCTTTAACATATAACTGAAGAAAAGTGAGATTATGTTGTTGCATCATATTTGAAATGTATATACATATTATATTTTGATTATTCTCTCCTCCACTAAAATCTGAGCCACTCTGTGTTTTCCCCTAATTGAAGTGCTTAGAACACTGCAAATACTGTTTAAATGTCAGTAACATAGTGTCTCCAACTTCACAAACTTGATTAGTGTGTTTTGAGCATAAAGGTGAGAGAAGGATGAGATATTTTATAATTATAAAAGTGGTTTGAAACTAGGGTCATCACTTTATCCATTTAGGAAATTAAGAATCCAAGACTTTTCATGTGGAATGTAAATTTAATGGTGGTGATATCATTATGATCTCTGAAGCTCTAGGATCCATGGAGCAAAGCAGCAGCCTCCCTATAGTGAATATTCTTGGCAGATGGTTGACTGAAATCAAGTCATCAAGTGGAAGATGTTACTTCAGTCAACCTGTGACCTGGGAAAAAGAGAGAATGGCAAACTCATTCAGTTGAGTAATCTATCTTAGCCTATGGAGAAGTAGGAGGGGAAAGCAAAAAGAAAAGGGAACGAGAGACTGATGGAATGGTAGGAAGATTGGGGGAGGAAATGATCAGAGGCAAGCCATTAGGGAGAAAGATCAGTACGAAAGGAAAGAGAAAAGCATAAGAAAGAATGGATGGAAATAGTTAGTTATCAAACCTATGAATGTGAATGGGATGCTCTCTCCCAATAAAACAGAAGTGGATGGCAGAGTGGATCAAAACAAGAATTATACAATATATTATTTACAAGAAACACACATCAAGCAGAAAGACACACACAAAGAGTAAATGCAGGAGACTGATACAGAATCTATTATATATCAGTTGAAATTAAAAAAAATAAAACAGGGCCAGCAATCCTGATCTTAGACAATGCAAAAATAAAAATAAAATAAAACAAAAGAGACAAGGAAGGAAACTATTTTTGCCAAAAGGTATGAAAGACAATAAAACAATCTCAATGCTAAACATTGGAACCAAGTAGTTTATGACCAAGGTTCTTAGAGGAGAATTAAAGTGAGTTACAGGACGAAATAGACAGAAAACAATACTCGACCTCAAACATCCCTCATCAGAACTAAATAAATTTAACCACAAAATAAATGAAAATGTAATTAAGGACATGTATAGAATTTTAAGAACTAAATAAATTAAGAACTAAATCATCATCAGAACTAAATAAATTCAACCACAAAATAAACAAGAATGAAATTAAGGAGGTGTATAGAATTTTAGGAACATATGATATAACATATCTCTAAGGAAATTTGAAAGGGGATAGAAAGGAATATGCATTTTTCTAAGCAGTACATGGCACCAACACAAAAACTGACAGTACTTTAGGACATTAAAAACTTCACAATCAAATGCAGAAAGACAGAAATATTAAATATATGTTATTCAGATCATAATGCATTAAAATTACATGTAATAAAAAGGTTCATGAAAAGATAGGAAAAATACTCTAAACAATGAGTGGGTAAAAAAAAGAATTCATCAGAATGATCAATAATTTTATCCAAGAGGATTACAATAATTAGACAATATCCTACAGCTCTTAATGCTTTCATAAATAAAATAAAGATGAGATCAATGAACTGGCCATACAACTAAAAAAGTTAGAAAAATAACAAATTAAAATTTCCCAATATTATACCAAATCAGAAATTTGGAAAATCAACAGAGAGATAAATAGAAATCTATTGATCTAAAAATATAACTAGAAATTTGTTTTAGATATAATAGGAAAATCTTAGATTAATTTGATTTTAATGGGAGAAAAAACAAATTATAGTATTAAAAATAAAAAGGGTGAATTCACTATCAATGAAGATATGATTAACGCAGTAATTAGGAGATATTTTGCCCAACTATACGCAAATAAATCTTTCAGTGAAATGGATGAATACTTACAAAAATGTGAATTGCTTAGATTAATAAAAGTACAAACAATATACTTGCTGTGCGTTAATATACAAATATACAATATTACAATATTCTTAATATAAATTAATTTAAAATAATACAATGAATATTTTGGAAAGAGAAATCAAATATGCCAACAATGGAGCTCCCTAAGGAAAAAACTCTAGGCCCAGGTGAATTTACAAATGAATTCTACTAAACACTTAAAGAACTATCAATTCCATAATATGTTAACTATTTGGAAAAATATGTAAAGGAATTTTATACAATTCTTTTTATCACACAAACATGATGCTGATAGCCAAATCATAAAATGTCAAAATAGAGAAAAAATAATAGATGAATTCCCCTAAGGAATATTGTTACAAAATTTTGAAATAGAATATTACCAAAGAGATTATTGCCTAGGTAGTTTTAAACCAGAATAGAACGTAAGTTCAATATTAGGAAAACTATTAGTATAAGTGACAATATCAATTACAAAAAAATAGAAATTATATGATTATTTCAATAGATAGTAAAAAAGTTTTGAGAATATTCAGCACCCATTATTATTAAAATATTCTAGAGAGTATTGGCATAAATGATTCTTTCCTTAAAATAATAAGTAGTATCTATCTAACACCATCAGTAAGCAATATTTGTAAGCTAGAAGCATTCCCAATAAAACTAGAGGTGAATCAAGGAGACCCCTAATGATTACTTTTATTAAATACTGAAATAGAAATATTACTTTTTAGAAATAAGAGAAGAAAATGGAATTGAAGAAATTAAACTAGACTATGAGGAAACAAATGTATCACTCTTTACATATAGTATTATGTTACATTTCAAGAATCAACTGAAAAATTATTTGAAATAATTAACAACATTTGCATTGTTGCAGGATCTAAAGTAAACCCACATGTACCATCAGCATTTCTAACTATTGCCCACAAAGTTCAGCAAGAAGAGATAGAAAGAGAAATTCCATTTAAAATAATTGTAGACAATATGAAATATTTGAGAGTTTACCTATGAAGACAAACCTAGGAACTATATGAACACAAGCACAAAACTTTTCTCATAAAAAATACATATCTAAGCAATTGGAAAATTATCAATTGTTCATGAGTAGGTTGAGGTAATATAATATAAATGAAAATTTTATCCTAAATTAAGATACTTATTCAGTGCCATACCAAACTGCCAAAAATTTTACAGAACTAGAAAAAATAATTAATTTCATCTTCAAAAGCAAATATTCAAACATATCAAGGAAAGTAATTTGAAAAATAGAAAGGAATATGGCCTAGCCATACCAGGTCTAAAAATATTTTTTAATGCAGCAATGATCAAAACTATTTGGTACTGAATAAATGGATGATGACAAAAATTAAGTATATAAGACATAGATGATTATTATAATCTATTCTTTGCTAAATCCAAATGTCCTAGCCTCTAGCATAATAATTCATTATTCAACAAAATCTTCTGGGAAAAATGAAAAACTATATGGCAGAAGCTATTCATACACCAACTTCTCACACCATGTTTCAAATAAGGTCCAATAAGTACGATAAAGTTATAGGTAATGATACTCTAAGCAAATTAGGAGAGTGAGAAATTGTTTGCCTTTCAGGCCTATGGATATGGGGAGATTTTATGATAGAGAACATTATGAAATGAAAAATGATAAGTTTGATTTCATTAAATTAAAAAGCTTTTGTACCAAAAAAAACCCCCATGAAACCAAGATTAGAAGGAAAGAAGAAAGTTGGGAAACAATTTTTACAGTCATTGTTTCTGACAAAGGCTAGTTTCTCCACCATATAGACATCTGAACAAATTTATAAGAAAAGATATTATACCAATTGATGGATTGTCAAAAGTTGGGAACTAGCAGCTTTCAAATGAAGAAATTAAACTGTCTATAGTTATATGAAGAAATGCTTTAAAGCAGTATTCATAAGACGAATATAAATTAAAACCATTCCAAGGTAAAACTGCACACCTATTGAATTCACTAATATGACAGAAAAGTAAAATGGTAAATGATGGGGTTGTGGCAAAATTACCAATGTGGCAAGAGTACCGATGTACTTTTGATAGACTTGTGAACTGATGCCCATTCTGGAAAGCAATTTGGAACTAAACCGAAAGGTCTATCTAATTGTGTATAGCCATTGATCTAGGAATATCATTACTCTGTATCCTAAAGAGATTATAAAATGGGAAAAGACTCATACATACACACACACACATATCATACAGCTTCTTTTTGCGTTGGCAAAGAATAGGAAATTGGAGAAGGAATCATTTGGGGAATTCCTGAATAAGTTCTTGTGTGTGGACATAATTAAATTCCATTATTTTATAAGAAATGAAATAAAATAAAATAGTATTAAACATTTTTTTAAAGAAACAATGAGCTGATAGATTTCAGAA
Organism: Macrotis lagotis; assembly: GCF_037893015.1. Taxonomy (NCBI): domain Eukaryota; kingdom Metazoa; phylum Chordata; class Mammalia; order Peramelemorphia; family Peramelidae; genus Macrotis; species Macrotis lagotis. The sequence continues at coordinate 299,857,373 of NC_133660.1, read as the reverse complement.
AAGTCTGGAACATTTTACATGAACTGATTTTGACTGAAATGAAGAGAACCAGGACAACATTATAAATAGAATTAACAATAATTATGATGATCACCTATGACTTAGCTCTTCTTTACAATGCTATGATGAAAGACAATTCCAAAAGACCCATGATGGATAATATCACATTCAGACAAAATATTAAGGAATCTGAAACATATCAAACTATATTATTTTCACTTTTCTTGTATATTTTTTGAATTTTCCCCTTTGTTCTTTTTCTTCTCTTACATAATGACTATTTTGCAAATATGTTCTCATGATTACACATATATAACTTATATCAGTTTGCCATCTTGGGAAAGGATGATGAGAGTTAGGAAGAAGAAATTTGAAACTCATTATCTTACAGAATTGAACTTTGATAACAATATGTGGTTGAAAAAGCATAAAACGTGATCTACAAATAAAAGAAACAGAGAAAATGAAAAAAAAATATTGCTTACAATCATCAAGAAAATAAAAACAAAACAAAATAAAGCAACCAAAGGTATAAAAACTTTGAGATCTTCTTTCCTCTGTCAATTGATTGTCTTTGGACTTTGGCTTCATGTGCTCTAGCTGGGTATGACTCCTATGCTTTGCTTCTCTGATTCATGCTCAAGAAAAAGGTTCCATGAAAAGCTGAGGGTGAGTGTTTCATAGTAAATTATGCTAGAAATTTAAGGTGTACATTTTTCACATAAAGGGATTTTGGCTTTTATTTCTTTTTTGGCCTCAATCTGAAGATGACATTGGATGTATGAATCATGTGTTAAATCTTTACATAATATCTATAATCTTATTTGCCCTAGATTATTGGGATATTCTATACCTATCAATCAATCATAGAAGATATTTATTCTCCTTAAGTTGAAATTCCATATTTTTTCCTTTTATTTACAAAGTATTATCAACAAAATTAACATATGTTTCAATTGATCTACTCTTAAATGCCTCTGCTAAGTAGCTGAATTCAATAATTCATATCATAGTTCTCTTTTTGTTTCAATAGAACTCAATAAAATCCATATCTTTTACATATTAGGCATTACAACTGCTTATGAAATACTAGAATAAAATATGCATAACCTAAAATGCTTAAAAGTCATTAAATATTCTTAAAATTCATGAACTTATCAAAATATTTTTCATGATGATACATATAAAAGAGATTCAGTGTTACATGATGGTGCACAGAAAAGACATTATAAATATTAGTACGGATAAAGGCAACTTCAGTACAATTCAGTCATAGTTTTATCACATTATACAGAGTTAGGTGAGGGAGAGGATACAATAAGGAATTGGCGGTTAGAAGACTTAAGTTTAAGTCCTGCCTAAGATATTTAGTAATTATGTAACTTGGGGAAATCATTTAATCTTTCTGTAGCTCAGTTTTCTCATTTTTTAATGAAGACAATAACAAAATAAAGCATATAGTTATAATAAGCCTCAATTTACCTAATGCATTTAAAGTACTTTGAAAATATAAAGTGACTGAAAATTATTAAATAATATTATAATTATTATTACAACAATAACAATTATTATTACAAATTCTTGCATCAAATAGAGAGCCATTTTTTTCTGAGTAAAGGCTTTATATTTCCAAAAGGTAAAATAAATATAAAAATATTCAGAATAAGAAGGGATTCTCCAAATTGTATCTGTTTCTCCTATGTATCCAAATCGTCAAAGTAGTTTTAAACCTGATTGTTTTTGGAAAGCTTCTTGAAATGGTAATTAAATAACTATTACTTATCATTTTCATGTAAGTCCCACAATACCTCTCTACAGAGTTTTCAATAGGAATTTTTGCTGAATTTTGTCAGACTTTTTCTACATCTAATAAGATAATCATATGATCTCTGTTGGTTTTGTTATTGATATGGTCACTAATGTCTACAGTTTTCCTAATATTGGACTAGTATTGTATTCGTGATGTGAATTCTATCTCGTCATAGTGTATGATCTTTATGATATATTATTGTAATCTTATTGTTTTTATTTTATTTAAAATGTTTACATGAATATTCAATAGGGAAAGTGGTCCACAATTTTCTTTATACACTTTGGTTCCTCCTGGTTTGGGTATCATCACATTTTTATGTCATAAAAAGGAAGTTTTTAGGACTCCTTCTTTGCTTATTTTTCTGAGTGGTTTATATAATATTGGAATGAATTGTTTTCTAAATGTTAAACAAAATTGACAATAGAACACAGAAAATTGATATTAGGTTAGGATACTTGAATGCTCAGAAAACTTTCAGCTCAGATTGTCACATATTTAGTGAACTTTCCAATTTCTAATAAAAGTACAGTTCTGCTAAATCTCTTTCAGTATCTCTCTCTTGCCCCTAGAATCAAATGGAAATGATCATCTGATTTCATCCAAGCTCTCCTTCACTCCCCTTAGACAGGGCAACAGGTCTATGTCTCTCATCAGTAATTAAGAATTTATTTTAAATTTAGAGTAAGTTAATAAAATTTGAATAAAATTTGAATAAAATTGAATAACAAACAGCATTTCAAGCAACAATGAAGTAATTGGAAGAATCAGTACTTGAATTTATGTTATCAAACTGTAAACCCATTTAAAATAATTTCTTATAATTATCTCCTAAGAATTTTGACCTATTGGTAAAATATAGCTATTAGAAATGCCCTTTAAATTCCTTTCTCTGGGTAATGATTTGTCCTTCTACAAATGTTATTTTATAAAATTACCTCTATAGATGTATCACATATTTATGGTACAACAGTGGACTAATCATTCCCACTCAAGTATTGGATACTTGATAAACTGACATTTTCTCTTCCAACAAATCAATTTTAAGCACAAAAGCATGGAAGCAATATAGATTATCAGACTATCTTCTGTGAAGGGAGGTGAGGGGGGTTTTAAAATTCAAAACCTTACCAAAATGAATTGTAGAAACTACTATTGTATAAAAGTAGAAAATGAATAAAATATTAAAAATAGAAAAACTAAAGCTTATTAAACACATTAAAGAAGTTCACATTTCATATCTGGATGGTGGACATTTGCACACAATGATGAATACTTCTAATAAGAGATATAAAAGCCTAATATATCTTCCCAAATTTTTTTTTTCTTACACTCTTAAGAGGGTGGACAATGGACACAGAGTAGTTAAGGAATTGTTTAAAAATTGAGGTATTGGTGAAGTTCTTGAGGAAAATGTGAGATTTATAAAATTAGAAAAGAAGAAAGAGGTACTTGAGCAAGGAGTATCATGAAAGCAAAGGTATGGAACAAAGAACATACAATGGATTGTTGGCACACTTTTGGATCTTGCTTAGAGACACAATTAGAATAGAAAATCAGAATTCATAAGAGTACGTTTATGGAAGGGCATGAAGGATAGAAAAGGATTCTAAGAATCTATTTTAACTATAATTTCAAACAGAATTCTTACCATTTTGTAACTGACTGGTTTTGAAAATGAAATTGATGTAGTAAAAGAGTCACATGCAGAGACAGAGGAACAATGAGAATCACAACTCTGCAGTTTAATGCCTATGTAACTTTGGATGAGTCATTTAACCTTTTGGTGCATCAGAATCTTCTTTTTATAAAATGGGGAACTAGGCTAGATGACTGAAACATCTTTAGATCCAAAATCTGTGCTTTAGTTATGTGCTACAACCACTGAACAGAAAAATCCATCAAAAATATAAGAAATGCAGAAAAGAGATGGGCAAGATTTTAAAGTAACTGAAATCTAGATAGATACATGGAAACTTATTTTTTGTTTTCTAGCATTGAATTTCTCTCTCTTATTTTTCATTTATTATTTCTTACCTATCCTGCAAAGAAGTATGTATATTTGTCTTTATGAGCATACATGTACATTTACATGGTTATATTTGTAAGTATGTAATTATGCATGTGTCAATTCATATACGCACACACACAAACACACACATATATACTTATATTTATTTGCACACAAACTCACATGAATACATACTAACATACAAATAATATAAATTCAGGAAAATCAACTTAGCACATTAGAGAGAGAGTGAAAAGGGAGATATTTGCTCTATTTCTTTTATTTTTAAAGGATTTTGCGAGGCAAGTGGGGTTAAGTGGCTTGCCCAACGCCACACAGATAGGTAATTATTAAGTGTCTCTGAGACTGGATTTGAACCCTAGGTACTCCTGACTCCAAGGCCAGTGCTTTATCCACTATGCCACCTAGCCACCCCTATTTGTTCTATTTCTGAAGAACTTACTAGGGAGTGTGTGAATTATTTGAATTAAATTATCTTGGCTAAATCATTTAAGTACCTTGTGCCTCAGGAAATAAGACTGGAAAAAACCTGAGCAAACCAAGGGCCACTCAGAATGCATTGGATTGAACTCTGCCCTGGTGTTAGTGAGTTCAGACCTGCCTTCAGACACTTATGTTCTGTGTGACCTTGGACAAGTCATTTAGCCCTATTGCACCAGTTCCTCATCTGTAAAATGAACAATGGCAAACCACCCCAGTATGCCAAAAATAACCCCAATGACACAGGAATCAATGCTGAATGCCTCAGGCAGCTTTCTATTTCTAGAAATTATAAAATAGCTATTACTCTGCTTTGAGGAATTTTTCTTCATATACCAATGTATTGACTGACCATATATATTAGTATTTCTTGAAGACATTTAAAAGAGATTCAGGACAGAGAGAAGGTGATAGATAGGAGACAAACCTATTTTCCTTTGGATCAAGAAATCATAAAACTATTTGAAAAAATAAGAAAATGACAGTTCATTGAATTTTTAAAAATATAAACTTGCCATGCAGAAGAAAGATAATTAAGGAGAAATATCCTCAGGGGATAAACTTTGATTCAGGGAAGAAAAGAAGAAAAAAGTGGAATGATCTGGAATTTTTACATTTTAAAGAAGGAAGAGAGGGACTAATATAGAGGGATTGGAAACTACCCAAAATATATTTTGAAGTGGTAGAACTTGGAGTGTTATTCTTGGTTGACAAATTAAATTAGAGTAAATCATAATCTGGATATTCTAATTTGGAATTTTTCAATTTGCGGCAGTAAATGTAATCTCTCATAATGTCCATTGTTCATGGACAATGATGGAAATGGAGAATGTTCTTTTATTGGGCTTCAATAAAAAAAAATCCAGATTGAAATGCTACCTTCCATGCCTTCTTCCTTGACCTATTTACTAACTCATATACCCCAGTTATGTCTTACTAATTTTCAGGGAACTAGTCCTCCACTTTCTCTCATTCTGTCTCTGTCTCTCTGTCTCTGTCTCTCTCTCTCTCACCTTTTGCTCTCTTTATTTGTTTTTCTTAATGTTTTCTTTATCCTTTTATTTTACATTTTTTTCAACTATTTTCTGTTTGCAAAAAAATTACATTTTTGTTTTCTTTAAAGTAATGGTGAGGTGCTATTTTTTTTTTAACCAAGGAGCTTTTGGATATTTATAACACCATACATTGGCTATATTTGAACAAGCATTTAATTATTTCACTTCTAAAATGCCCCTAAATTTATTGGATTTCAAGTCCCACTTGTGCTTGCCTTGGTAGTGACAGACCAGTGTAAGTTGCAGGCCAGAGGCAACCAGACTCTACTTTAAAGAGATAGACCAAAGTCCTCTGTGACAGAAAAGATAATGGGATGATTTTTAAAACACCTCACTTTCGATTTTCTCCATTTCTTCCTAATAGCTTCATGGTGACTATTACAGTCCGAAAGGATAAAGAAATGACTGGGATTGACATCATTTAATCACTAAAATTAATTGAACCCTGACTATGCCAGATATCGTCTTATGTGGTTTACAAGTATTGTCACTTTTGGTCGTCACTACAACCCTAGGAAGTAGATGATGCTGTTTCCCTATTTTAAAAATGAGGAAAGTGAGGAAAACAAAGATTAAATAATTTTCTCAAGATCATATAGCTAGTCAGTGTCTGAGACTGGATTTGAACTCTGAAATAGTTCTTGTAATCATTGTGTCATATTGAAAATGACATTTCTACCTATTCTATCTGTCTCTGTTCCCTGGAACCCAATAGAGTAACCCTAAACTGTCTTTTACATGCTAATCTTTTAAATATTTGAAAAATTGGATACATAGGTAGATGACAGATTGATAGACATGTGTTTGAATATACACAACGCACATATGGATATTTGTACAAAGATAAAATTGCATGAATTGTAAAAACACATAAGGACACACACATATACATATATGCATATATATATGTATATATATATATATATATATATATATATATAATCAATTTCTCTACTCTTTTCTTGGATTGACAGTTGCCAAAAACAAGCTACTATTCTTTCTAGAAGAGTAAGAATTGGAAATGATCTTTGGGAAAATTTTCAGTAGGAAGAATCCAGTGAGGGATTTTTATATATTCCATATTTCAGTAACTCTTCCTCTTATGGCAAGAAAATTGAGATAATATGTCTCTTAACACAAAAATTTACATTTAGTATCAGTAACTTATAAAGGAAGTTAAGTAACACCTGCAGTGTGTAGCATCCAAAAGTGGAGTGAAGATTAACCACCTTTTCCCTTCCATTTTGATGGGTAAGGAAATGAAATAGAGTGCTTTAGGAGTTAGTGCGTTCTCCTTTACTTCAGCGACTTGAATGAGATACATATTTTAGAAAAAAAAAATTATTAAAAGTACAGATTATAAGGGCGGCTAGGTGGCGCAGTGGACAAAGCACCAGCCCTGGAGTCAGGAGTACCTGGGTTCAAATCCAGTCTCAGACACTTATGACCCAGCTGTGTGGCCTTGGGCAAGCCACTTAACTCCGTTTGCCTTGCCAAAAAACCTAAAAAAATATAAAAGTACAGATTATACTATAATCTTTGAATTTATAAACTTCCACAGTGGTGGTGCAAGTGTGTAGAGCATCCTAGAGTCAGGAGGAATAGAATTCAAATCTGAGCTCTGACAACTGACACTAAATGTGGGACCTTGGGCAAATCACTTAACCATGATTACCCAACATCCAGGGTCATTTCCAGTCATCCTGATTCACATCTGGCCACTGGACCCAGATGGCTCTGAAGGAGAAAGTAAGGCTGGTGACTTAGCACAGCCCCCCTCACTCAAATCCACTTCATGTGTTTATCATGACATTACCTCCCTGATGCTTTGGTCTTCTTTGAGAATGAAGGACAAACGTTATCAGATTTCTACATATTCATACCATTCTCTTTCTTTTGGCAAGTAAGTTTTGTTAAATGACTTGCCCAAGGTCAATCAGTTAGGTAATTATTGGCTGAGGCTAGATTTGAACTCAGTTCCTCCTGTCCCTAGGACTGGGGCTCTATCCACTAGGCAAGCTGGTTGCCCCTTTTAAGGTGATTTTCTAGGATTCTCTAAGTAAACCATATCATCTATAAAGAGATAGTTTTATTTCCTCATTGCCTATTCTAATTATTTCCATTTCTTTTTTCCCTTATTGCTGGAGCTTTTATTTCTAATACAATATTAAATATGAGTGACAATAATGGACATCCCCATTACATATAATGCTTATTAATGGATTTATGTAGATCCTGCTTCTACTTATAAAGACAATTCAATTTATTCCTGTGATTACTAGTGTTTTAAGTAGGTACTTTATTTTTGTCAAAAACTTTTTAAGCATCTTTTGAGGTAGAAATTAATTTTTATTGATTTGGTCAATTATGCTAATAGTTTTCCTAAAATTGAACCAATTTTGCATTCCTGTTATGAATCCTACCTTATCATAATATGTTATCCTTCTATAATAAGTATATAAATATATTTATATTACATATTATAGATTTATTATATATAAATCATGCATTATCATACTATATTATCCTAGTTAGATTTTTTTGTAATTGCTTTACATATTTTATTTAAAATTTTTGCATCAATAAAATTAGGAAAACTGTTCTGTAATTTTCTCTCTCTTTTTTGACACTTCCTGATTTAGATATAATTTTTTTTAATTTGACTCAGTTCTCTGTATATTTTAGAAATGAGTCTTTGTCAGAAACGCTAGTTGTAAAAATTGTTTCCCAGTTTACTGCATTTTTTTAACTTGGTTAGAGTGCTTTTGTCTGTGCAAAAGCTTTTTATTTAATGTAATCAAAATTATTTAATTTGTTTTGAATGACATTCTCCACCTCTTCCTTGGTCACAAATAGATCTGACAGGGAAACTATTCCTTGATCTTCTAATTTTTTAATTTTGTAGTATTATTTTTATGTCTTAATCCTTTCTCGATTTTGATCTTATCTTGATATAGGGTGTGAGGTGTTGGTCTAATCTAAGCTTCTTCCATACTAACTTCCAATTTTCCCAATAGTTTTAATTGAAGAGAGAGTTTTCATACCAATAAATGGACTTTTTGATTCATGAAACAGCAGATTACTATAATCATTTCCTGCTATTGCACCTAGTCTATTCCACAGATCCATCACTCTATTTCTTAGCCAATACCAGACAGTTTTGAGGAATAATGCTTTATAAAATAATTTTAGATCTAGTAGGGCTAAGCCACCTTCTTTTGCACCTTTTTTTCATTAAATCCATGGAAATAATTTACTTTTTTATTTCTCTATATGAATTTACTTACAATTTATCTAACTTATTACGGTTATTTTTTGGGGGGTTGTTTGTAGGGCATTAAGCAAGTAGTTTAATTTTGGTAGAATTGCCATTTTTATTCTATTAGCTCAGTCTATCCATGAGCAGTTGATATTTGCCCAGTTTTTTTTAGAAAAATTTTATTCATTTTCAGTTTTACAACTTTTCCCCTATCCTTGCTCCCCCCAACCCCCACAGAAGGTAGTTTGTTAATCTTTACATTGTTTCCATGGCATGCATTGATCTAAGTTTAATGTGATGAGAAAGAAATAATATCCTTACAGAAGAAACATAAAGTATGATGGATAGCAAAATTACATAATAAGACTTTTTTTTTCTGAAATTGAAGGCAATTGTCTTTAGTCTTTGTACAAACTCCACAATTCTTTTTCTGGATACGGATGCTATTCTCCATTGCAGATAGCCCAAAATTGTCCCTGATTGTTGCACTGATGGAATGAGCAATTACATCAAAGTTGACGATCACCCCCACGTTGCTGTTAGGATGTACAATGTTTTTTCTGGTTCTGCTCATCTCACTCAAAATCAGTTAATGCAAACCCTTCCAGGCTTCCCTGAATTCCCATCCCTCTTGGTTTCTAATAGAACAATAGTGTTCCATCACATACATATACCACAGTTTGTTATGCCATTTCCCCAAATGAAGGACATTCACTTAATTTCCAATACTTTACCACCATACAAAGGATTGCTATGAATATTTTTGTACAAGTGATATTTTTACTCTTTTTCATCATCTCTTCAGGGTATAGACCCAGTAGTGATATTACTGGATCAAATGGTATGCACATTTTTGTTGCCCTTTGTGTGTAATTCCAAATTGCTCTCCAGAAAGGCTGGATGAGTTCACAGCTCCACCAACAATATATTAGTGTCCCAGATTTCTCACATCCATTCCAACATTGATCATTGTCCTTTCTGTTCATATTGGCCAGTCTGAGAGGTGTGAGCTGGTACCTATGTGATGCTTTAACTTTCATTTCTGTAATAAGTAGTGATCTAGAGCAATTTTTCATATGACTATGCATTGCTTTGATTTCCTCATCTTTAAGTTGCCTTTGCATATCCTTTGACCATTCTTTCAACTGGGGAATGGCTTGTTTTTTTTTTTTTGAGCATTTTACTCAGTTCTCTGTATATTTTAGAAATCAGTCCTTTGTCAGAAACATTAATTGTAAAGATTGTTTCCCAATTTGCTATATTTCTTTTTATCTTGGTTACAGTGGTTTTGTCTGTGTGAAAGCCTATTAATTTAATGCAATCAAAATTGTCTAATTTGTTTTGAATGATGTTCTCTACCTCTTCCTTGGGCATAAACTACTTCCCTTTCCATAGATCTGATGGGTAAACTATTCCTTGATCTCCTAACTTTCTATTTTCTAATATTGTTTTTTTATATCATAATCTTGTATCCATTTTGATCTTATCTTGATATAGGGTGTGAGGTGTTAGTCAAATTCAAGTTTCTTCCATGCTAACTTCAAATTTTCCCAACAATTTTTATTGAAGAGACAATTTTTATCCCAGTAGCTGGACTCTTTGGGTTTATCAAACAGCAGATTACTATAATCATTTCCTGCTATTGCACCTAGTTTATTCCATTGACTTATGAATATTTCTTAGCCAATACAAGACAGTTTTGAGGACTGATGCTTTATAATAAAATTTTAATCTGGTAAGGCTAAACCACCTTTTTTTTGCACTGTTTTTCATTGAATCCCTGGAAATTCTTGACTTCTCATTTCTCCATATGAATTTACTTAAAAATTTTCTAACTCATTAATTTTTTGGAATTTTGATCAGTAGGGCACTAAATAGGTAGTTTAATTTTGGTAGAATTGTCATTTTTATTATATTAGTTCAATATCCATGAACAGTTATTTAAATCTAATTTTAATAAATAGTGTTTTGTAATCGTTTTCAAAAAGTTTCTGAGTCTGCCTTGGCAGGTACACTCCCAGGTATTTTATGTTGACTGAAGTTAATTTGAATGGGATTCGTTTTTCTATCTCTTTCTGCTGCATCTTGCTAGTCATATTTAGAAATGTTGAGGATTTATGCAGATTTATTTTATATCCTGCAATTTTGCTTAAGTTGCTAATTGTTTCTAGTAGTTTTTTAGATGATTTTTTTGGGGGATTCTCTAGGTATACCATCATATCATCTGCAAAGAGTAAGAGTTTTGTGTCTTCCTAACCAATTCTAATTCCTTCAGTTTCTCTTTCTTCTCTTATTGCTGAAGCTAACATTTCTGATACCATATTGAATAGTAGTGGTGATAATGGGCATCCTTGTTTCACACCTGATCTTATTGGGAATGCCTCTAGACTATCCACATTGCATATAATGCTTGTTGATGGTTTCAGATAGATATTGCTAATCATTCTAAGGAACAACCCATTTATTCCAATGTTCTCTACGGTTTTTAGTAGAAATGGGTGCTGCATTTTGTCAAAAGCTCTTTTAAACATTGTTTAATAAGATCATATTATTTCTGATAGGTATGTTATTGATATAATTCATTATACTAATACTTTTCCTAATATTGAACCAACCCTGTTTTCCTGGGATAAATCTTATTTGGTCATAATGTATTATCCTAGTGATAAATTGTTGTAATCATTTTGCTACAATTTATACAAGATTTTTGTGTCTTTGATACTATTTATTATTTTAAGGATAACTCCAATCATCCCTAAACTTTCTAGTGTTTTTATTAGGAATGGATGTTATATTTTATGAAAGGCTTTTCCACAATCTTTTGAGGTTGTTTTCTGTTGGTTTTCCTGTTGATCTGTTTAGTTATGTGGAGTGTTTTCCTAAAGTTGAACCATCCATGCCTACCTGGTATAAATCCAACCTGATCATTGTGTATTAACCTAGTAATAACTTGCTGAAGTCTCATTGCTGAAATTTTATTTATGATGTTTGCTTTAGTATTCATTAGGGAGATTGATTGGTTTATAATTTTCTTTTTCTGTTTTTGTTCTTCCTGCTTTAGGAAACACCAGCACCATGTTGGTGCCATAAAAGGAGTTTGACAGAACTTCATCTTCTCCTCTTTTTTAAATAGTTTATGTATAATAGGAATTTGTTGTTGCTTAAATGTTTGGTAGAATTCACTTGTAAATCCATCTGGACCTGGAGACTCTTTCTTAGGAGTTTATTGATGGTTTCAACAATTTCTTTTTCTGAAATGAGATTATTTAAGCAATTTGTTTTTTGCTTTTGTTAATCTGGGCAGTTTGTATTTTTTGTAAACATTCATTTCACACAAGTTGTCCAATTTGTTGGCATATACTTCAGCAAAGTAGCTCTGAATTATCTCTTTAATTTCCTCTTCATTGGTGATTAGTTTAAGCTTTTCATTTTTGATACTGGTAATTTTTTAATGTTCTTTCTTTTTTTACATCAGATTAACCATGGGGTTTGTCTATTTTACTGGCTTTTTCAAAGAATCAACTCTTAGTTTTATTTATGAGATCAATGGTTTTCTTGCTTCCTATTTTATTAATCAATTCCTTGATTTTCAGAATTTCGAATTTGCTATTTAATTGGGATTGTTAATTTGTTTTTTTTCCCTTCATGCTATCTTTCTCCACTTATATTTATCTCTTTCTTTTTCTCTTATTCCTCCTCACCAAATTTTTTCTACCTTTCCCCTTTTATTTTTCTTTTAGGAATTTAACTTTTGGTTTCTTTTCACTTATATTTTCCCTTCCCTTTTATCAATCCTTTCTTCCCTTCTCTTTCCATTCCTTGCCCCACCCCCACTAGCTGTAGATTAAATTAGATTTTTTTAAACCCACTTGAGAATGTATAATTCCCTCACTTGGTTAAATCTATGGAATAGAATTTACTCAGCATTCACATTCTCCTTTCTTGCCATTTTCCCTTGGTGCTCTAATATTTTTTATTCAAGTATAGTCCATCACAGTTCCATTATTTGATTGCTTGAGAAGTTCCTATTGTCATCAAGATATCATCACAGATTGTTTACTTGATTGCTTGATTAGCAAGATTGGCAAATTGCATCAAATCGTAATTATAATCATTTTAGCCTCACCCCCTTTTCAAGTACACCCAATAGTACTCTTCTGGAGCCAAAGTATCATACAAAGCCATATGTTTCTTGAACTATTTGTGCCCCTCCTGACCCCAAAACTATTTTCTTTCACACTTTACTCCCCACCTTCCCCTCCCTTACCATTTTGTGAAGTGGGCCAAAGCCTATTGTGGCTCCCCCTTAATGCCCCCTGGGTACTTTAGCCTTTATTAAGTAAAGCATGGGATGCTGATCTAATTAACTGTAAGAATCTTGAAGATGCTTTCTTACAGTTAATTACAGTTCTTACAGTTCTCACTGAGAACTTTACAAATGATTGTAAGCCATTGATATTGTCTCATATCCTCACAGTTTATGATGCCCTTATTAGACAAGGTGTTCAGCACCTTATGATTAAAGTGAATTATAGTATAATGAAACACTTAATTTGAAGTTAACACTCCTGATTTTTTTCCCCCAGGGCTTTTTGCTCTCAAATATAGAGATGCCATCTTGGACCTCTTCAACTGAGAGAAAACACCCAATTATATCCCTATCCTTTAGCTTCATTCTCTTCAATTTTCTTCTACCTTCTAATTTTCCTTAAAGAAGAAAAATATTAAAGAATTTGAATTGTTATTTCTTTCCTTTTAGAGACCAACTTTGGTTTAAAACAGTTTTATTTCTTCAGTCCCTTTTTCACTTACCTTTTTTTTAATGTAACACTTCAGAATTCTCTGTTCAATTTTGGTCTTTGTCAGAAAGTTCTGGAAGTCCTCTACTTCATTGAACATTCATCTTTTTTCCCTGACTATTAATATATGCTGAATTTTTCAGGGTAGTACATTCTGTGTTGCAATCCCAAATCCTTAGCTCTCTGATTGTTATTCCAGTCCTTCTGATCCTGTGTTAGCCTGATTGTGTTACCTTTGTATCTGAAATGTTTTCTTTTTGCTGTTTTCATATTCTCTCTGGAATTTGTCTATTACAACCCTTAGAGTTTTCATTCTGGGTCTCTTTCTGGAGGGTTCTGTGGATTCTTTCAATTGATATCTTGTTATCTTGTTTAGTAGGTTGGGGCAGATTTCTCTTATAATTTCCTGCATGATGTTTTCCAGGTTCTTCTGTTGGTCCAATTCTAATTTTAAAGAAGCTATTATCTTTTTTTTCATTTGTTTTGCATTGCAAAGTGTGTTATTTAGGAAGTGATGCTCAAGCTTTTGTTTCCTTTGCAATAGAAGTGATCATTTTTTATAATATTGTTACCATGTGATTTTTGGGGGTCTTTCACGGACTCTGAAAGTTACCATTTCATTCATAACTTATGCTGGTGTCATTCAGGATTTAAGAAATAAGGCAATTAAATGAAGACTGTGGATAAAGCTCTGGTGTTAGCTTCTGGAAGATCTGAGTACAAAAATGGCTTTATCCACTTACAAGCTATGTGACCTCTGGAAGTTTCTGCCTGCTAATGAATTCATTTTTCCTCATCTGAAAATTGGAGATAATAATAACATTTATTTCCAATGTGATGAGATTAATGCTATGTAAATGTAAGTTATGATTGTATGGCTACAATGTGTCTATAAGTACACTAATACACTAAGCACTAGAAATACAAAGAGAGATAAAAGTTAGGGATAAAGAGCAGATATTCCCAAGAGGACGAAATTACTAAAAAAAAACCCTATAATTTATATCTTATATAATTAGAAATAATAAAATGGAAAGAAGTACCAACAATAAGGCGTGACCAGAAAAAAAAATTCTTCAGAAGGGAGGATTCTAATTGGGATTTGAAACAACCAGTAAAACAATAGATAAAAAATAAGGGAAGAAATAATTCTATATCTTAAACAGGGTCTGTTACCCTGTTTAGGAATACCTATATACAGTATTCTTATGCTGGACAATCACTATCCCACCCTACTATGATTCAATTATTTAAGTAGGTATTTATTTACAATATTTTAAAATAGAATTATCTCCTTTTACTTTAACTCAGTAGACCTCTTCATTAATATTGGTAAAAAAAAAAAGGTTTTAGTCAGTAGCATATAATATGAATGGATAATAAACTTCTAACAGTAACTGTCCCCTATGATTTCAAGAAAATTCTATTCCCTGAAGGCTGGATTTCCTCTGGTTACTTATTTGGGCCCTAGACAGGCAAACTCATTAGTCTCTGGAAGCTCTTTCACTTTGTTTTGAGATAGAAATAAAACTGACAGCAACTGTTCTGGACTCACTTCTAGGTACAAAAACATAAGCCTCTCCCTTTGAATTTTGCTTTGAAAGGGGAGATTTTAATTATCTTGCTGCAGTCAGTTAAAAAAAAAGATTTAGGTTTCCATTTTTATAGATTATACTCATCCATTATTGAGTTTATTCTAATTCTGATCAAATTTGTCAGAAAGTGTTTTTTCCTACTAATGGTCATTGTTTACTACCTTATCCAAACTGTACATTCATTGTTCCATGGATCTAGGAAACAATCATCCATAATCTGGTGATTACAGAAAACTCCTTCTATTTCCTTTTCAGAAACAAGTATTGGTGCCAGAAAATTTCTTGATCAGAAAGGAACTTCCAGGCAAAGGAGGTAGGTGTATCTCTTAAATCATCCTTTAAACTATCATCTTTCACATTTAGTTGTTGATTTTTATTTTGAGAACACTGAGATAAACACCAAGGATGTAAAGAGGTACCAGTCTCTGAATTCAATAACTCATAGTCTGTGGGAAGAGACAACAGATCGAAAAACCAAATGCAGATATCAGAGACTAAATGATCATGGACTGTTATAGATAATCTGTTTTTGGAGAAGGTACAGTCATTTGAAATGGCTACTCAGAAAATGATTGTGGAAAAAGTCAAACTAAAACAGATCCTGAAGGAAATGGGGCAGAAAAAGTGAGTGCATTTCAGGTGGGGTAATTGTGTGCCTAAATGCAGGAAGGAGAAAAATTCATGTATTTCAGAGAATTATGATTAGTAAATTTTGCCTGAAACAACAATTTAGTAGAATATTATCGAGATAAGACTGTGGAAGTCACTATGGTTTAGATTAAAATAAGACTTGAATGTCAGGTTATCAAGTTAAATATTTCCTTTAACTTTCTAGATAGCCTGATATTGTCTCATGCAGAAATAGATTTAACAACCATTATAGCACAAAACTGGGGAGTAAGCACCAGAGATTTCCCTGAGAGTGAGTCAATTTGAGCCGAGATGGAAGAAATAGTTCCACTATCAGGGATACTTATTCCCCCTGCCATTGTGCTATAATTTCTATTACAACTATTACTGCAACTATCAAAATTGAAAAGCAAGAACAAAATTAGTAGAGGAAACAGTTCCAAAGGTATCTAATCTTTTTAAGTATTTTGGATTGCATGGACCAAAAAAAACCTGTTTAGGACCCAGTTTAGAATTCAAAACCCATTCATAAATACAATGCAACCCACAGCGCCAAGGGGCACAACAACAAATTCAAAGTTGACAGCTGCTCATTAGGATTGCAGGTTAGACACAACTACATAGTAAATATCTCTTTGTTCAAATCTTCTGGACGTTAGCATTTTCCAACATGACAGATGAGTAAAGCTTTGAATATCCAAATTATAATTGAAAATGATAAGAAAGAGAACAAAGGCTTATGAAAAATCAAAAAAAAAGATTACATTAGAGGATAAAGGGATTTGTTTCCTGAATATGATTTCCAAACTACTTTTCATCACTCAATCATTTGCCTTTATTGACTAGATGATTTAATGGATTCTCAAATTCACATGTATTTGGTGAATTTGAAAAAATTAGCAAACATATTTTTACCTGGTTAGAGGGGACTATTTTTCATTCTGGAAAGATTGAGAATATAAAGATTTATGAAAGTCTGAACTACAAATTTTGAAGTTAATGTTAAATGTTTCCTATTGGCCCATAAAACAAATATTTATAGTGAAAATAAAACAGCAGAAATTTAAGGTAGAAATAAAGTTTATTCTCCAGGATTTATTATTTATTATAAGCAGAGAACATCTGTGGTGAGGACAATTGTGAGCAGGCATTTATACCTTTCAATGGTTAGATCAGGTTACACATTTACTCACTAGTTTATCATCTTTACATTATTATCTTTTAGCCTTATGTGATTCACACAAGAATAACTTCACAGATTTTTCCAGTTACTAATCATCCATTTCCCTGAGACGGTTAGAACAATTAACAAGAGGAAAGATGGATAATCCAAACTTATAACCATTTGTTACAGATTTCAGAATTTAGCCTTTGGCCAATAGCATAGGCTACAAAAATGATCAATTTTGACAGGACTCACTTTAATTTGAGAAATCACAGAAATCATTAAGAGAAGAAAAAAATGAACAAAAAACAAAAAAAAAATGATTGATGAAAGAAGAGCAATGAAAGTCTAAATGGGAATATCTAGATTTTGGAAACCTAGGCTAAATGATGAGGGAGAAGATTACAGATACAATATCTAGAATCTGAGTAGTGAAAAATTAAAAAGTAAGATCATTTTGCTTTATTCCTGTCTGGGCACAGAAAAAAGCTATGCAAAGAAGCAAACTTATTTATTTGGATTTTCCCCTTTTGGCATCTAAAACATTTGGATATTGTTCCTATTTGCCACATTTTCTGTGTTTTATGACTATCGTGTGCAGAATCATTTTATACCCTATTGATTACTCCTAATTCTAAACCCCTCTCATTTATCCCCCGAATATCTCCTCTAATCTCCTCTAAAACAAGTCAATTTTATTTTTCCTTTTCCTCATCCATCTTTTTTATGTATTTCTCATGTCTGAATTATTTGACTCTTCAATAAATCATAATTTCACAACTGAAATATGATTATAATTTTTGTCTTGCTCCCTAATTTATATGATTTAAATAGATTTTACTTTGAAATTAATCCAAAATAGATTGGCTAACTTGGAGTTGCCTGGGGCTCTGAGAAGCTGTTATTGATTCAGGGTGATGTGCTAGTATGTATCAGAGTTAAGATCAGAATCCAAGACTTTTTCATTTGGGGGCTGATCCTTAATCTAATAGGAAAAATTGGCTTTCATCAAATAAATGTTTAATTAATTTAAATGGCCATAGATTGTAATAATTTATTTAAACCTCTCTTCAGCCTATTATCTTTGACCCTCTTATTGTACTATTCTGTTTTTCAGGATTTATTTTCAAATTAATTTCAGCTTTAACCAGGATGATCTTTAATAGAAATCAGAGTGCTCCAGTTTTATTCATTCTCTTGGGATTCTCTGATTACCCAGACTTTCAGATTCTTCTCTTTCTGGTTTTCTTGATCATCTATATAATCTCTGTGATTGGGAATCTTGGAATGATTGCAATTATTACTATAAACCCCAAACTACAGACTCCAATGTATTTTTTCCTTAAACATTTGTCCTTTGTGGATTTCTGTTACTCCTCTTCTGTCACCCCAAAGCTGTTGGAAAACTTAGTTGCAACAGATAAGACAATATCTCTGCCTATGTGCTTCACACAATTCTTCTTCTTTGGTGGCTGTGCTTTGACAGACATATTCATTTTGGCCGTGATGGCTTATGATCGTTTTGTGGCCATTTGTAATCCCCTTTTATATATGGTTATCATGTCCCAGAAACGTTGTATCCTGCTGGTGACTGCAGCATATGCCTGGGGAATTGTCTTCTCTCTTGTCTATGTTGTCTCACTCCTTCTATTGTCTTTTTGTGGGACTAACATCATTGATAATTTTCTCTGTGAGTATTCTGGCATACTCTCGGCCT
Source organism: Macrotis lagotis (assembly GCF_037893015.1). Taxonomy (NCBI): domain Eukaryota; kingdom Metazoa; phylum Chordata; class Mammalia; order Peramelemorphia; family Peramelidae; genus Macrotis; species Macrotis lagotis. The sequence continues at coordinate 299,838,831 of NC_133660.1, read as the reverse complement.
CCTGTTCTGATAGGCATGATAGTGAGTTGATCCTTTTCGTAGTTGCAAATTTTAATATGTTGAGTACACTCATGTTCATATGCTCTTCTTATGTTGTAATTTTTGCAACTCTCATGAAGAAGAATTCAGCTAGGGTGCAACAAAAGGCCATCTCCACTTGTGCCTCTCATCTGACAGCTGTTGGAATCTTCTATGGAACGGTGCTTTTCCTCTATTGCATCCCCAATACCAAAAGCTCCTGGTTCACCATCAAAGTGGGCTCAGTTTTCTATACAGTACTCATCCCCATGCTGAACCCCCTAATATACAGTCTGAGGAACAATGATGTGAAGGAAACCATCAGGAAGATGATAGTTAAAAAATGATTTCTCATTAAATTATTATCATCATCACCAAAATCATCACCATCATCACCATTGTCACTTCCACCACCAGAACCAACAGTAACAACTATAAAAATTAAGCAAGAACAGATGTCCTTGTTTAAATGTTCTTTTAGATTGATTTATCCAGATATTGTAATACATCCAGTCATCTGTTGTTTTCACTTTTTGTTGTTTCATATGTGTCGCTCTTGGAAATCCATGTCTACATGAAACAAAATGTAAAAACTGAAAAAAAATGTAACTGTCCCAAATTCCCTTACTGCTTACTCTGTTAAAATGCATTGGCCTCCATTCTATCATCATAACACTGACCTCTTTAAAATAATAGACAACATAAACAATGTTTTATTGTAGTATCATATTTTGTTGCTCTCATTAGATTTTCCTAACCTATATCTAGATGCCTTATAGTGGAGAGAGATTCTTGTAGGTAAAAAATGCATACTGAGAAATGAACATTGACGATCAGGAAGAAGAATGGAGATCTCTAAGCACACAGCCACAACATCAGGTTGATGTAATTCAGTATCCTGGCAACTACCCTATAAAAACTCAATGCTCTCTGAAAATATTGGTTGCCTTCCTCTTTTCTGAAATGAACTGACTCTTTATTCTGCCATTTTGTATTTTTAGCTTTCTTAGAAGCATTCTAAAGATGGAACATTTTTCTAATTTCTTTCCATTGACTACTATGCAATCATCACACACACACACACACAGAGAAATATTGTTTAGATTGCTTAGTATATTTCTTTGAGCTGTTTAGGTAGTTAATATACATTTTAAAAATAAAATTTGTTTTTATTTCTCTTTGTTTCCTTTTTGGGTAGTCTTTGTTTGGAGCAAAATAATATGATCAGGATGTTTAAACAAAGGTGGACAATTGAATGAACAAAGGTTGATGCTTTTCATTTCTTGTCAGTAGGAAGTGATTGGATTTTTTACTAGCTGGCATAAAATTCATAGAATAAAGGAGTTACTCTCATTTTTACACTATGACTTCCATCTTGAATTCAGGTCATTGAACACATGGTTAAATGTTCAACAAGGATTATCTTTTCTCCTTCACACATCACAGAATTTGAACAGTGTCCTACAAAAACTTTAGGCAATTTTCACAATTTATTAAATGTTGCAGACTTCAGTAATCAAAGGCAGATTATTAGCATTCTAATTGTCTTATCTGAAAATTCAATAAATGTCAAGGGATTTTTATTTAAACACCTTCTGCTTATTTTTATGTAATTGTAGAAATTTTGATAACCACCGTATTAGTTTAATTCATTGTTTCCTTGTATAATTAATATAAGAGCCCTAGTTCTGTTACCTCCTACAAATGAGACATTGGTTAAATAAATTAAACAGTCTGCATAATTTTTCTGTTTATTTTTTATGAATGGCAGTCAAAGGACTTTTTCTTAATTGGAGACCAAGCCATATCACTACCCATATAAATCAATTACATTGTCTTTTTATTGGGTCTAAGATAATGTGCTACCTTTTTATTTGAAAATCCCTTTACAATCTAGTACCACCCTACTTTTCAATAAATATTGGATATTACTCTCACTATCACACCCTATAATCAAAGTAAAATGATCTTTGAGGTCCTTCCCAAAAGCTATTCCCATTCATATAACAAAATAGAAATTTATTACAGAACAGTTTTTCCATTCCTGAAATCCCATTTTACCCTCTACTTCATAAAATTACTTCCTTCATGATTCAGGATAACCACTGATTCTTATGACAAGTCTTTCATTATCCCTCCAATTCTCAGTGCGCTGCCTCCTAATTATTTTATATATGATATTTTGTACTGATTTTCTTCATATATTTTCTAAATCTAAACATACATGTTTATCTTTCTCATTAGTTTCTAAGTTCTTTGATGATGAAAATGGTTTCTGTCTTTGTATTCCACAGGCTTAGAAAACAACCTTTACATAATATTAGCATAAAAAAATACAGGTTGATTCATCAGCTCCCTCCTTTATTTATTATTTTATTTTTTCTTCTTGAACTTTTCTCTTTATTCTTTTATACCATTCTAGGTTTCTTTGAAGTTCTTTCATTGATATCTGGTGTTTTCATAGTATTTATTCTACTACTGCCTTTTATCTTATGAAATCCCCAAACAATGTTTGTTCATTAATATATTTTTATTTAACATTCTCTGCTATGCAGTGTCTGACATATAAGTTATTTTATAAATGCATATCAATTTCAACTTAATGGTGTGTGTGTGTGTGTGTGTGTGTGTGTGTGTGTGTGTGTGTGCATATGCATATGCATAAACTTTTACAGGTAAAGTCTGGCAAATAGGGGCATAGTCCAGGCTTGTTGCTGCCAAATAACTTAATAAATTTGAATGTATTGTAATGAGCATTACCACAATACTCTGTTAGAATGTAAGCAACTTAAATAACTTTTTGATGTTTTTTGCTTAATAATTGATGGACATCAGCTGTTTTTATAGCATCTTTTATTTGTCTTGCATCATAAAACTTGACCTCTAATCTTATATATTTCACTCTAGATTCGTGTTTAATAATTATTTTAAAAAATGTTGAATCACAACCAGAAATTGATTTCCTCTATATATAGTGCTGGCGCATGTTATTCTTTTGCTTACAGTGTCTCCCATTAAAATGTGAGCTTCTCTATGCATCTTCAATATTAAGTGATGTGCTTGGAACTTTGTTAGTGCATTTTTAGAAGGTGTTGAGTTGAGGACTGATTATAAATATCTCCAATTTCACCAGCCCAATTACTGTATTATTGGCGCTAAGGGTGGAAGAGGGAAGGAGATATTTTCTAATCATCAAATCTAGGAAATGAATTATATAAGAAATTTCTTGTGGGCATGGCTAGGTGGCGGAACAGATAGAGCACCAGCCCTGGAGTCAGGAGTACCTGAGTTCAAATCTGGTCTCAGACATTTAATAATTACCTAGCTGTGTGGCCTTGGGAAAGTCAGTTAACCACATTGCCTTGCAAAAACCTAAAAAATTATTGTGGAAATTATGTCTAGTGGTGGGGATAACGTTCTAAGCTGAGCATCTAGTGATCACAGCTGCTGTATCCTTATACTAGAGATACTTGCCTGTGGGTTGGCTGAGATCAGATCAACAAGTGTAGTTTCCACTGGCTTGTTATAGCTATGAGTGAGGGAGAGAGTCTGCATCTTGAAGCTCACTTTTTAACATTGTCTTTCCAGTCCTGAAAGATTAAGTCAAGAAATAATAATTAAATTTTCTCAATTAGCACTTATTAATATGATGCTGGCCAAGTTAGTGGCATTTCTTCTGAGGATAAACGATGCAATTATGTGATAATTTGCCTATGATTTTACTTTTTACTATCTTAGGGAAGTCTATGTTGATATTGTGAAGATGAAAAAAATTCTAACTGCAAGAACAATTTCATTTTTAGCCTATTCCATTTACAGAAAGTGATATAGCAGAGAAATTTTTACTTGCTTCTTTCCAAATCATATATGTAGGGCCAACTGAGAATTTGTAGTACTTGGGTTCCAAAGGTCCTGGATGCAATTATAAGATCCTTAACAAAAGTATCATACTCTGTGTTCAGAGAAGGTAGAGGGACATCTCTCTGAGTTTTGATGAAAAATGGAGGAAACCACATTCTCCTTATTCAAGCACTGAAAAAGTGTATCATTTCCACTTAATATATCAATGAAATCATTTTTAGCTTAATCATTATGAAAGGTTTAGAAAAATATCTAATCAAGATATTTTTATATCACAAGACACACCAACTATACTATGGCTCTAGGAAATGAAATGTCTGTTCTGGTGAATAAATAGGTGAATAGATAATTTCTTGCCAGACACTATTTTACCCTGATCAGTAGACTGGAAACTAGAATATTCCTTTCAATAATTCCTGGAAAGATAAATCAGAAAGGTTCTGCCAAAAAAGGGTGAATGAGAGAGCTTCTTTGAGATCCTCATCATTAGCATCATTTTCATTCACTTTGTGGTCACCATTTTTATGTAGTGAATTGAATATTGATTATTATTAGGAAGGATTAGAAAATATCTCTTTCCACAAGAGCTTTTCAGTCTATATTTGTTGTTAAGATATATAAAGACCAGTAATATTATCATAAAACTATTGTGAAAGGTTTATTGGTAATTAAACTCAAGGTTACAAAAATCTAAGAAGAATACATGTAGGTAAGAAGAATGGAATTGCTAGCAAAAGCACAAACTGAGAAAGCTCTGCATGAGCTACATTTAATTTAATATGAATCAAGAGAGAATGTTACATATTTTGGGGAAATGATAGGTAAAAAGGTATAAAGGCATACATCCTTTTATAATCCTCAGAAAATAATGAGAACAATTTGTCAGCAACTGTGGCTTCACATAGAAAAATTGTTGTAAGATAAATATGAAGATTATATATATATATATATATATATATATATATATATATATATATATGGGTTAAATTATAGGAAAAAGACATATTAGAATGAATAAGGAGTGAAAGGAAGGATAATATAATCTATGTATTGATAGATTATGGATAAAGATTACCTTAGTTCATGTTCTGCCTGGAAAATATCCTCACTGAGTGAAAATGGATGGAAGGAAGGGAGGGAGGGAGTGTGTCAAACTTTCTACTCCAAAGGAATTATCATAAGTCATAAATTTCAGAAAGATGTATGATATATATATATGTATATATATATATATATATATATGGAATCTGTTTATATGCCTGAAACTTCTTAGAATTCTCAAATCATATACATTTGATGGTATATAAACTCTATCATTTAATAAAAACATCATAATAGCTTAAATTAAATTATTGAGAATATATTCTGAAAATATTTGCTAGAGCTCCTTCTTCAAAAATTTTCAGAGTTGTATTCCATTTATAATACGTAAACAAATAAAAAGTTGCAGTCATCTTAAATGTTTGATTTAAAGGGAATGCTTTGATCTATAGAAATACATAAATGTATTGGAAGACTATATTGTCATCAGCATAGCAAATATGGACAAGTATTAGGAATTGAACTGATTATGAAATGATATCTGAATGGGAAGGGGACAATCTTTTTTTGTGTACTTCTTATTGACATTTTATTTATTTTTTAATTTTACAATTTTCCCCTATTCTCACATCCCTCCCCTCACCCCCCACAGAAGGCAGTCTGATAGTTTTCACATTATTTCCATGCTATACATTGATCTAAATTGAATGTGTTGAGAGAAAAATCATATATATATATATATATATATATATATATATATATATATGGGAAAAAATAAAGTATGAGATAGCAAAATTACATAATAATATAACATTTTTATAAAAATTAAAGGTAATTGTCTTTGATCTTTGTTTAAAATCCACAATTCTTTCTTTGGATACAAATGATGTTCTCCATCAGTTACCCTAAAATTATCTCTGAATATTGCACTAATGAAAATAATAAGTCCATCAAGGTTGATCATTGCCTCCATGTTGCTTTTAGGGTGTTATTTTGGTTCTGCTCATCTCGCTCAGCATCAGTTCATGCAGATCTCTCCACACTTCTCTGAATTCCCATCCCTCCTGGTTTCTAATAGAACAATATTGTTCTATAATATACATATACCACAATTTGATCAGCCATTCCTCAAATGATGGACATTCACTCAATTTCCAATTCTTTGCTACCACAAAAAGAATTGCTACAAATATTTTTTACAAGTGATGTTTTTATCCTTTCACATGATCCCTTCAGGTTATTGCTGGTAGCAGTGTTGCTACATTAAACCGCATACATATTTGTATTGCCCTTTGGGCATAATTCCAAATTACTCTCAAGAAAGGTTGGATACGTTCACAACTCCACCAACAATATATTAGCGTTTCGGATTTCCCACACCAGAAGGGGTCAATCTGGATAGTTTTGAAAATAGTAGTATAGAATCATAAATAATAGAAAGAATTTACAAGAAGGGAAATTTAAGATTGATGTCTTGCAGATTTTCTGAACAATTGAAGCTTATTAAAAGCAGAACACACTAATTCGGTTAAAGAAGTTGCCTGAAAGTCCCCAAGACATTTATATTTCTCCTTTTTTCATACTTCTAAACAGCTGTATATCTTATTTCCAAATATTAAATGATAAAATTTTAAGAAACATATTCTTTGACATCAAGGGTCTCATGATCCATGTCAGGGAAGACCATCTCCATACAAAGTTCCAAGCTGATACTAAATATGAAATTAAGAAACGAAAGTGTCTTTTAAAACTGTCATACAGATTTTAGAAGAAAGATGGACAGAAATATTAAATATACAGAGCATTATCCAGGAACAGTTTGAAATTTAGGAAAGATTTGCTCAATAAATAAATAATACACATTTAATATCTCTACAATTTTAAAATCAGAAAAGGGTCACTGAGTCAATGGGTATGCCCTTGTTCTGAGATTATCTTTCATATATACCTACAAGCAAGATGTGTCTTTGTGTGTCTGTGTGTATATGTGAGTGGAAGTGTGTGTGTGTGTGTGTGTGTGTGTGTACATAAGAGGCAGTTGCATGCCACAGCAGATCTAAAGCTCACCCTGTGTTCAAGAAGACTCAAATTTCTGAGTTCAACTCTGGCCTCAGAAAATTACAAACTGTATGATCCCAGATAAGTCACTTGACTCAGCTACAATTTCCTCAACCATAATATGAGTTGGAGAATGAAATGGGAAACCATTTTGTTTAGAATCTTTGCCAAGAAAACCACCTGTGAGGTAAGGAATCATTGTCTAGGACTGAAAAGACAGAACAACACACACACACACGAACATATATATATATATATATATATATATATATATATATATATATATATATATATACATATTTTGGATAAACATTTTTACAGATTAGTTATTTTTCGGTATGAGCAATTAGGATTAAGGGAAAGAAATACATAAGAGATAATCTTTATAATTGTATTCTGAAGGGTTGTTTTCTCTGTGTTTTGTTTTGTTTTTCTTTCTCTACATGGGGATACAATTGTCAATAGATGGTCTAATACAGTTGTTTTAGCACTCTCAACTGCTGAGAGGAGCTGCTTCCATCAAGGTTGTTCATTTCACAATTCTCATAGAATAATTATATTCCATAGTATTCATGTACCATAACTTGTTTAGCCATTCCCCAATTGGTAGACATCCCTTCAGTTTCCAGTTCTTTGCCACTAAAAAGAGAACTGCTATGGAATATTTTGGAACATGTAAGATTGCTTCTGGATATAGACTTAGAGTTGTAATTACTCTGTCAAAGGGTATGAACAGTTTTATTGCTCTTTGGCCATAGTTACACATTGCTCTCCAGAAAGGTTGGATCTGTTCCTAACTCCACTAGCAATGCATCAATGTCCCGATCCTCCCACAACCTCTCCAATATTGATCACCTTCCCTTTTTTTATCTTGATCAATCTGTGAGGTGATACCTCATTATTGTTTTAATTTGCATTTCTCTAATCAATAATGATTTGGAGCATTTTTCATATGATTATCTATAGCTTTAATTTCTTTATTTGAAAACTGCCTTCATTGCCTTTGACCATTTATCAATTGGGGATTGACTTATAATTTTATAAATTTGATGCAGTTCTCTATATCTTTCAGAGATGAGACCTTTATCAGAACTACTAGTTGTGAAGAATTTTTGGTAACTTTCTGCTTTCCTTTTAATTTGGGACTATTGATTTTATTAGTGCAAAACCTTTTTAGTTTAATATAGTTAAAACATTCATTTTGCATTTTATAAAGTGCTCTAATTCTTGTTTGGTCATAAATTTATCCCTTTCCATAGATCTGATAGAGTATTTCTTGGTCCATTAATTTATCTATGATGTCACTCTTTATGTCTAAATCCTGTACCATTTTTACCTTATTTTGGCATAATGTGAATTTATAAGGTTTTGTGAGTGTAAATAGATATACACACATGTGTATATGTGTGTGTGTGTGTGTGTGTGTGTGTGTACATTCAAACACATACACATATGGTTGGTTAGTTGGTTGACTTGTTGATTGTTCAGTTGGTTCTTGTCCTTCATTACTGAAGACGGCCAAAAACTGTATCACTAAGTTTGAGATGAATGATAGAGTGTCTGACTGTGGCTAATCAGGCCTACAAAAGCTCAGAACACTCTACCACAGGTCGGGCACAAATAGCCCATGTGAACACTTGGAGTAGGTACTCTAAACTTATGTCTGTCATGTTTCCTTTGAGCTGCTTCAGTTTCGCCCTCCTCATAGAGTATGACCCCAACACTGATAAGTGACTGCTTGGTGGTCCTGTGCCAATGTCTCCCTTCCTGTACTATCAATGCAAAAGTTCTTCAATGGGACCTTCAAGGCATCCCATATCACTTCTGCCCCCCCCATGTGAGCACTTGCTCACATGTGTGAGTTTTCCATAAAAGTGTGCATCTGGCATTCTAACAACATGTCCAGTCCATCATAGTTACACTCTCTATAGTGATATTACTACAAATTGTACACACACACATAAATATATAAAAATGTATTTATATGAAGACATACTATATGTTTATATTCATGTCACTTGTTTCCTGTATTATATATATATTCATATGTGTGTATTTATATGCATGTATACAAATGAATGCATGTGTGGATATTTAGATGGTGAGAATAGATTCATAAATATGCACATATATTCATATATTCAAATATGTATCCCTCATATGCACATAATTATTTGCATGTTATCTTCAAAGCAAATATGAGTTTATTCAAAGCACTGACTGTATTTTTGTATCCTCAAAAGGAAAAAAAAACTTTTATTTGTATCCTTAGTACTTAAAATTGTTATTTGGCCCATTGAGATAACCTAATAATGGGGTGGCTATGTGGTGCAGTGGATAGAGCACTGGCCCTGGAGTCAGTAGTACCTGAGTTCAAATCTGGCCTCAGTCACTTAATAATTACCTAGCTGTGTGGCCTTGGGCATGTCACTTAACCCCATTGCCTAGCAAAAACCTAAAAAAAAGAGATAACCTGATAAATAATCATGGTTGAATAATAATTGAATTGATGAATTATTATCTATTTTAATATTCCTTTGTCAATTTGAATATTTTACTGATTTTTAAAATAGTACTACCTACTACTTCCCTAGATAGATAAGAAAAGTTCCTTTTCACCAGAAGCATGTCTTCAAGGAAAGTTTAGATACTAAAATAAGCTCCTGATTCTTTGGTCTTTCAATTTTATGGGGAACTTTCTAAAAATAGACAACAATGGAATATTAAATGAAGTTAAACCAGAGAAGCAATAGGACAAAACAAGGGAGAAAGTTATGCTATTATCTTAAATCCAGCTGGCTACCTTGTTTTGGAATTTCTTTGTACAAAATTCTTATGCTTAAGGCCACTATCCAACTCCACTGAGGGTCAATTATTAAATAGGTGATTATAATATTTGAAAGTAGACTTGACTGTTAATTTATTTTGCTTACCTTCTTCATTAGTATTAATGAAATAGATTTTTAGGTGTAGCAAATAATATGAATGAAAAAATAAACTTCAGACAACAATTATCTCTTATGATTTCAAGAAAATATTATTCCCTAAAGACAGGATTTCAACTGATCACTTCATTGGACCCTAGCCAGGCAAGCTCATTAATCTCTGGCATTTCTTCTACAGTTTTTTTTTTTTCGGAAAGAAGAATCTCACTCTGAGTTTTGTTATGAAAGGAAGAAATATTAATTGACTTGTCACAGGCAGATCAAAAATGATTTCATAGAATATGCATGAACATTGCTCACATGATTCTGATTCTGATACAGTTTAAGAGAATTAATTTTCAATTATTGGCCATATTTTATATCATCTAGAGAAGTCAATGTTCAATGTTCTATGAATCTAGGAAACAACCATCCATAATCTGGTGATGTTGGTAGATTTGCCCATAAAATCTCTTCTATTTCCTTTTCAGAAACAAAAAATAAATCTGCAGATTCCTTGATCTGAAAGCAACTGCCAGGGAAAAGAGGTAGTTGCTGCTCTCAAATCATCCTTTTCACTTTCATCACTGCACATTTAGTGGATATCATTCTGAGACCACTCTGCTCAGTTCCCAGGGTGCTACTAGGTATCGGTCTCTGAATTCAAGTACTCATAGTCCATGTGGGAGAAGAAGAGAGATAAACAAAAAATACACAAATGTGGATTTCAATGATCACATGCTAAAATGTCCACAAATTTTTAATAGATAATGTGTGTAATTGGTTTTAAGAAAAAAGAGACATTAATGGTAGCTGCTTCAAAGAACACTTCTGAAAGAGTTCAACTACAACAGACCTTGAAGGAAACAGCACATCAACAGTGAGGGCATTTTAGGCAGAAACAATTTTTTAAGTAAAAGCAAGGAGGGAATTCATATTGTATTACAGAGAATTATAATAAGTGTACTTTGATGAAAACAATAACCTTATTTAGGAAAATGATATAGAGAAAAGTTGAGATTAAAGCTATTGCTCAGATTAAAGACTAGGATATCAGGGAATACAGTTGAATATTGTCTTGAGCTTTCCAAAGTCTGGTAAAACACTGAACAAAATAATTCTAGCATCTATTCTGCCATCAAACCTCAGAAAAATGCATCAGGAATTTTTCTTTACTACTCAAAATCTTCTGATGCTCTGCTTGTACTATTTTTGTGTCTCTATTCAAATTTTTCTAGAGTAAGTGAAAGCCCTGGGTCTTTATTTTATTAGTTCCCCTCCCCCTCATTATGCTATAATTTGTACTAAATCTTTTTTTTACATAAGTCAAGATTGAAAAACAAGAACAAAACTAATAAAAATTTTTTTCTGGAAAATTAACATTTCTCTTCCTTTTTTCTCATGAATAAAGTCTTGATAGATGAAAAGTTTTGATTGTGAGATTTATCTTATAATTTACATACCTTTACAACAATAAGAAAGGCAAAAAAAGGTTCAAATGGAAGATTACCTTGAAGAATAATGTATTTTATTTCTGTACTGTGATTTCCTAATTTCTTTTCTTTTCATTTATTCAACTAGTTGCCTTTAGTGAGTGGATGATTAAGGAGTTCTCAGTTTCAGGTGTGTTTAAGGAATATATGCAAAATGAACAGATAATTATATTAGATTAATTAATCTATTATACTCTGGAAGAAGTAAGTCTGCTGCCATCATATTCATTCTCTTGAAATTCTTTGACCATCCAGAATTTCAGTTTAAGAGTTTCTAGTCTTCTTGGTTATCAGTGTAATCACTGTGATGGTGAATCTTGGAATGATTGTAATAATTCTTTTGAACCTCAAAATACCCACTCTAATATATTTTTTCTTAAAAACTTTCTCTCTTTCTCATATATTTTGTATATATATATATATGTATAACATAATATGGAATTCATATGCAAAATGAACCAATTAATATGATCAAGGGAGATTTCCAAGTTTTGTTTCTTATGGAAAATTATTTTTCATTGAGTCCATTAATGTCAACACATAAACTTCATACTTCTGACACTAGTATTTCCTGGTTGAGAACAATATGATGAAATGCTACTTCGAATTTAATACTCTTTTAAAATGAACTGTCATCAAAATATTTTTATTCATTTGACAATTATTCAGATGATTGCAATAGTATTACTTCTATCTAAACTCACATTGCTGCTTAATTGTTAGGGTAATTAAATTTGATTATTTTTTGGAGCTAAATAAAGACCAAAATAATGTTCTGTTTGTAACTAAATTTCCATGTGATTAAAAACAAAAAAAAATCCAAAGAATTCTGATTCTGCCTCAGGTTCTGGGAACCTTGTCTTACTCTCTTTTTTGTTGATTAAAGAATAAAAGGGGGAAGATTGATGCCATGTGTATCATCCCTCATTTCACCTTTTGCTGCTATTTCTCCCAAAAAGTTTACATTGCCCCTTATTTTCTTAAGTAAAGCATCATATATTTCACACTTTTACATCAGGATTATCAGAATATTTCATAACATTTCAGCTTCTGAAGAATAGGGTAAAATTTATCTGTCTATAAAAGGAACCAGGGGAAATATGTAAATATGTTTAACATTGTTATTCATGTATAACATATGACTACTCTCAGGGGTAGAGAGGAGGGAAGGGAGCAAGGGAGAAAACCTTTAAATGAAGTTGTGAAATTAAATAAATGAATCAAAAATTTTTTTTGGTTCTACAATTCCTTTTCAGGCACTGAAATTCATTTCTTTTCAAAGATCTTATATGGGAAAAAGTGAAAAGAACTGAGATAATTTAAGCAATTCTGAAAAAAAATAATCCCATCACAAAAATTTTGCCTGTAGTCATAGAATTCATATAAATAATGTTATTGTGGAAATGATTGTGAGATCTATTAATGTCCTCAACGTTTGCTTCATATCTTTGTCCCTTAGACTTTATAATAAGTGATTTAATATTGAAACAACTACAATGTTAAAAACAAGGATCCTGCATGATCTACAAGCCATGAGGTTTTGGAATTAGGAATACAATAGAGAAGAATGGTCCTATAGAAAATGCCAGCAGCTGCAAAGTGGGAGGCACAAGTGGAGAAAGCTTTATATCTCCCACCTTCTGAATGCATTTTCAGAATAGTGACAAAAATTAAAAAAAAAAGATAAGCTTTAACTATAATAAGAATACAAAATGGAATGAGATTTGCAAAGATATTGTTTGTTACCTCACTAAAGTTATCTCAGAAAATGAAATAGAGAGGAAACAGAATATTCATATAGTTATTAATATTTTGAACTCACAAAAAGATAATATAAGAAGTAAGTGAATGCAATTGAAGATATTATGCAACATGATTAAGTTAATGTAACTAACAGGGAACAGAGACTCAATGATATGGAAACTGTATAGTGGAAAGCATAACATCTGGCTACAAAACAGTCATGGGCCATAATGAACGGCAAGACTGTATCACAGGTGATATCACTAGAATCCAGTGTCATGCAGGCCTTGATGGAGATGGTTTTGTCTTCACAACCAGGTTTTCTAGTAATTTTGGTTTACCTATAATAGAGTAAGAGAAACACAAAGGAAAAAGAACATGGGTGTGTGGAGTTTGGGATTGACCTCGATGATCATAATGCACTCATTCTCTACCATAGAAACTGCATAGATGGTAAAGAACAGTAGAAAGAGGGACACCTGGAGATCTGGATAATCAGAGAATGCTATGATGATTACTGATGGAGAGAATTAGAAACTGGTCATGAGAAAGGTGCAGTAGGTTAAGGGGCAGTATGAAGTAGAAAACAGTCATTGTACATTCTATGTAGGAAAAATAGGATTAGTTTCAAAGTTAATTCTTACTCTCAAATCCTATACATTTGATTTGAGAGAAAATCATGGAGTATGGAAGAAATTAAAGAAAGAGTGAGAGAGAATATATGGAGGTTTATAAATTCACAGAGTATAGTAAAAACTGCACCTTAACAAATGTCCATTCTAGAAGATGTAGCTCATTCAAGACACTGAAGTGAAAGAGAGCCTACTAACTCCTAAGGCAGTCTATTTCACTTCCTTACACCTTCAAATACAAGGAGAAATGTGGTTAATTTCCTCTCCACTTTTGAACATTACATACAGCACTCTGTTACTTAGGTGTCTTTATAGACCGCTGGTGCTAAATGTGGATTTTTATGTCAATGGATATATTACTTCAATTTTCTTGCCATATGAGGAAGACTACTGAAATATGGGATATATAAAATTCTTGTTCTGAATTTTTCCTATTGAAATTCTCCCAGAGATCATTTGCAAGTTTTTCTCTTCTAGAAAGACATCAATTTTAATATTCAATTGTCTTTTGACATCTGTCAATCCAAGAAAATAGCAAAGAAGTTGTCAAGATTCATAAATGTATATGTGCATATAAATGAGTGCTTATACAATGCATATCTATATATCTATGTGTATGTATGAACACATGCTTGGGCATTGTGTGTATTCAAATACACTTATCAATGAATTATTCTATCTATCTAATTATCTATCTATCCATCTATCTTTCTTTCTTTCTTTTCAAATATTTAAAAGATTAGTATGTACAAGACAGCTTAAACTTGCTCTACTGGGTTCCAGGGAACTGAACTAGCTAGAATAGGAGACATATCATGTTCTATATGAAACAACAGTTACAAAAAAGTATTTCTGATTTCAGCTCCAATTTCAGATACTAGATATTTGACCCTGAGGAAATTATTTTATCTTTGTTTACCTCAGTTACCTCATTTCTCAAATGGAGTAAACAACAGCATCTACTTCCTAGGATTATTGTGAAGACTAATTGGGACAATATTTGCAAATCACTTTAGACAATAGGTAGTACATAGTAAATATTATATTGTTGTTAGGTATTATTTAAATGGTTCCAATACCAGTTTTTCTTTTATACCTTGTGACTGTAATATAAAGAACTTCATCATGAAGTTATTGGGACGAAGTAGAGAAAGCCTAAAATGAGGAATTTGGGGGATCTGATGTTATTTTTTTTCTGCCAGTGAAGAATTAGGTTTATTCCTTTGAAATAAGGTCTGAAAACCTCTGGCCTACAAGTTATATTAGTAAGACATTGCCAAAGTAACCACAGGTGGGTCTCAAAATCCAATAAATTTAGGAGATTTTTAGAAGTGAATTAATTATTTATTTGATGAAATATAGCCAACTGATGATGTTTAAAATATCCTAATGACCTTTGTAAAAAGATGCCCCACCCCTGCTTTAAAGAAAATAACAATGCAGCAATCATTTTTCAAGTAGAAAATAATTGGAAAAAGTCAAATTAAAACAATAAAGAACAAATTAAGAAAAAAATAAGAGAGACACAGTGGGGTTGTCAAAGTTGTCAGAGGCAGAGTTCACTGAAAATTAAACATGACTGTGTTATATGATTTAGGAAATAGGTCAAGAAAGAATGAACGGAAGGTCACATTTCAATTTGGATTTCTTTTTTAATTGATGTTTAACAATAGAACATTCTCTATATCTATTAGTTTCCACAGACAATGAACATTGTATGAGTTTGTATGAGGGAATATACTACAGTAAATTAAAAACTCTAACCTAGTACAACCAGATTATGACTTATTCTTTTTGTTTGTTTGCTTTTTGCTAGGTAATGGGGTTAAGTGGCTTTCCCAAGGCCACACAGCTTGGTAATTATTAAGTGTCTGAGGTCGGATTTGAACTCAGGTCCTCCTGACTCCAGGGCTGGAGCTCTATCCACTGTGCCACCTAGCTGCCCATGACTTATTCTAATGTCACTTTTCCTCCAAGAATGCCACTCCAATCTCTATCACTTTAAAGTACTGTCACATGTAACTTCCAATCCTTCTTTATTTGTCCCTCTCCTTTAAAAAAATACAAATTCTAGATCATACCACTTTTGTCTTCTTTTCTTCACTGAACCAACGTTTATCCTCTGAGGATATTTCTCGTTCATCTTTCTTCTGCATGACTTTGACCAAGTTTATATATCAAAAAATCTAATGAACTGCCATTTCATTAGCTTTTTCAAACATTTATATGATTTCCTAAAATAATGGACAATAATTGTTTGTCTGAACTAGCATCACCTCTGTTTGCTCAATTGCTTTTAAATGTTTTCAAGGAATTATCATATATATGATCAGTCAGTACATGGGTATAATGAAGAAAAATTCCTCAAAGCAGACTGACAAATGTTTACAGCTTATACAATTAGAAAGTTGTCTGAGGCTTCCACATTGACTCCTGAGCCACTAGGCATCCTTTGCAAAAATATTGGAGTGGTTTGCCATTGTTCATTTTACAGACGAGGAATTGAAGCAAATAGGGCTAAGTGACTTGCCCAGCTAGTAAGTGTCTGAGGGCAGATCTGATCTCAATGACTCCAGAGCAGTGCTCTATCCACTGCATCCTGAACTGCTCTTGGTTATAAAGTCAGGTGTTTTTGGTCCCCCCCACCCCAATCTCTTTTCCTGAGGCATGAGTTAATTAAATGACTTGTCCAAGGTAAAGTATTTTAAACACTCCATAATAAGTTCTTCAGAGATAGAGCTAGAACACAAGATCTCCCTTCATATTCTCTCTGCTATACTAATTTATACTGAATTTGTATAATATGTATGTCTGTATGTGTTAGTGTGGGTTTGTGTGTATAAACATACCTGTATATATGTTCATATATGAAGATGCAGTTGTATAACTATGCATCTAAAAGTATACACATGTTTGAAAATTCCTCGTGAAGTCCTCTCAGGGTTAAGAAATGTTTTTGTCAAGAGAACCTTGCCATTCCAAAGGAAGTTCAGAGACATCTGATCTATGATAAGACTATTTTTTGAAACTGGAGAATATTGACCCTAGATATTACTTTGTTTTAGTTAAGATAAATATGAAGGTCCTAAATTATCTCACCATCTAGTGGGAATATTTCCATCTGTTGCTAAGGAAAATTTCAGTGAATAGACTGTATTCTCAAAAGCCCAGCCAATGGGCTAAAGGGTAGGAAGGTGGGGAAGTTTCCAATTAGTTTTAGGTCTTTCTCTCCTTGGCCCAATATTGCATAGAATTTTTTTGTTGCGTAATGATCTGAAAATGATATTTTCAATATTTCTGTTATGCCCTACTACAAGATCTATTTCTGTATACATGCCATGTACTGCAGAAAAATATGTATATTCATTTCTATCCCTCTTCATTTTTCTCCAAAACTCACTTATGTCTAAAGTTTCAAACATTCTATTAAACTCTTCTTATTTTTATGCTTAGATGAGAGAGGTAGGTTGAGGTCTACACCAGTAGAGCTTTGTTGTTTATATATTTCTGAAATTCTTTCAGCTTCTCTGCTAAGAATTTGGATTCTATGCCACTTGGTGAATACATATTTAGTATTCAAATTATTTCATTGTCTATGGTACCTTATAGGAGAATATAGTTTCCTCCCTAATCTCTTTTAAGGAGATGTATTTTTGCCCCTGCTTTTTCAGAGATAGGAGTTATTACCCTTTCCTTTTTCACTTCAGCTAAATCATAATATATTTTGCTCCAGCCTTTTACTTTTACTCTATATACATTTCTCTACTTCAAATGTGTTTCTTGTAAGCAGCATGGGATTCTAGTTTTTAATCCACTCTGCTATCCACTTCCATTTTATAACAGAGTTCAACCCATTCACATTCAAAGTTATAATTACTCTTTATTGTCCTCCATGATATTTTCCCTCTGTTTGTATTTTTCCCTTGTACATTTTATCGTTTTTTCTCCAGTTTTGAGCTTCTGAATTTCACCACCTTTGGCATGTTTAACCCTTCTCTCAAATCCCCCTCCCCTTTCTATTCTCTTTTCCTTTACCCCTTCTTTCTTCCCTTCTGTCAGTTCCTCCTTTCCTCCCCTTCACCCTTACCCCTCTTGATATTTGAAAGATAAGTTCAGTTTCTAAACTCACGTGAATGTGTGTGTTAATCTTTCTTTGAACCAAATCTGATAACAGCAAGATTCAGGCGGTTCTCATATACTTCCTTCTTCCCCTCTATTGCAAAAGGTCCTTTCCACCTCTTCATGTGATCTAACCTCATTCAATATCACCCTTCTTACCATCTCTTTACTCTCCTCCCTTTTTAATGAGATTATTTTAAAATCATTGTATCAGAATCATGGAGAAGTCATGAATGTACATTATTTCTGGCTGTGTATATTCTCTCTAATAAAGTTACAATTCTCAGGAGTTGAGAATCTTCCTCCCATATGGGGATATACTCAGTTTCCCTGTTGGATAGCTGTATTATTTTTTCTTTTTTCCTGTTTACGTTTTTGTGTTTCTTTTGAGTCTCCTGTTTGGAGAACAAATTTTCTGTTTAGCTCTGGTCTTTTAATCAGGAAATAGAAGTCTCCTATTTCATTAAATGTTCATCTTTTCCCCTGGAAGAGAAGGCTCAGCTTTTTTGGATAGTGAATTCTTGGCTACATTCCAAGTTCCCTTGTTTTCCAGAATATCTAATCCTTAATAATATTTAGTTAATGCCCTTTTATCCCGTATTTTTCATGCAACCAGGTCCTGTGTAATCCTGATTATGGTTCTTTGATATTTGAATAGTTTCTTTCTGGTCACTTGCAGGACTTTCTCCTATATCTGGTAGTTCTAGAGTTTGGCCACAATGTTCCCTAGTGTTTTGATTTGGGCATCCCTTTCAGGAGGAGATTGACGTGTTCTTTCAATGTCCATTTTGCCCTCTGGTTTCAGGATATTAGGGTAGTTCTTCACTATATGCTGAAGTTTGGATTCCTGATTTTTTTTTCTTCAGGCTTTTCAGGATGTCTTTTGATTCTTAAATTATCTTTCCTGGATTGTTTTTACAATTATTTAATTATATTTTTGAAGAAGTTGTTGTCTTTTTATACTTGCCCAATTTTTTTTGATAGAAATATTATCTTTTTTCCAATTGTCTATATTTCAAAGGATTCGTCTTCTTCTTGTTAGATGTTAATTTTCTATTGCAAGTTAAATTTCACTTGCCTTTCTTTTCCCAGTTTTTCCATTTGATTTCTAAACTCCTTTCTGATCTCTTCTAAGAAGTCCTTCTGGACTGAACATCAATTCGTATTCTCCTCTGAAGTTGTAGTCCTGTCTGAGTTAGGATCCTTGTTTTCAAGTAACATTCAAATGATACCAATTTTGCACTGCCTTTCTTCATTTTGTGCCCTTTCCCTGAGGTCTTGTGTTGAGTAAGGGGCTGGTTCACAGACTTTCAGTGTTGAGATTCCTAGATGACTTGGCCACTCCAGAGGTTTACTCACTGGTTTGGCCTACACAGAATGTCAGAAGCTTTCTCTGGATTGTCTTCCCATTCCCTAGGCTTCGGTGGGTCAGGAGGGGTGGCAGCATCTGGGTTGTCCTCACATAATCTAGGCTGCACCCTCAGGCTATAACATTAATTAACTTAATCAGCAATCAGTCTGGGGAGGCATCTACTACCAACATTCAGGTAGTGGAACAAGATGCAACTACCCAAGGTTGTTTCTGTGCTTGTTCTGGAGAAAGTCACACTCTCCTACAGGAATGGGAGGGGGTGTGACTCAGTTGGAAGCATAGATACTTGGCTAAAAACAGTGGGGCTTGAGCCAGGGTCTCTCAAGTCCAGCTGAATTGACCTTATAGATACCTGGTCACCCAGCTGGAGCTCTCCTGCCCAGCACGCACACAACAAATACTTTCACTGCTGTTCTTAGGTCAGACCCTGGCCTCACCTTGCCTCTTCTGCCCTGGGTCTCTCTGCTCTGGCAAGCCCATGCTCCCCTGTGACATACCTCTCTGCTAATGTTCTCCTTGGTTCTTTTCTGGTTTCTGTGGCTACAAAATCTTTTAAGAAGCTTAATTCATGCAAGTTCTGAGAGAAAGCCAGGAGGAGAATTTTCCTTCTACCATCTTGGCCAGAAGTCTGAGAGTATGACACTTAAGAAAATATCTTGCTAAGGAAAAAAGAAGAAAAGCTCAAACTTGGAGCCCCAGAATAATAAATCATAAAATTCAAGTCAGAACCTCCAAAGTTGTCAAAATGTAATAATTGCTGAAACAACTACTTTCAGACTGATAAAAAGAAAATAACCCTAGTGAGAGAATTAGCAAGTTTGAAATAGAGGAAAAGGTAGTATCAGGAAGTACACTAAAATTCCAGTTATTTAAATAATTAAATGCTTTTATAGGTGATGAAACTAAAGTTGATGAAAGAGAAATCCTAATGATCTAGGTAAAACCCTTCTCCATGTGCTGCAGCTCCCTCTGGTTATTTTGCCTAATCAGAGATCAGAGACTGGGCCAATTCTTAAATTGTTCATGAATGCTACATTCCATGAATGCTATGAATTATTATTTCCCCAGAAAAACCAACATATTCATGTTCCTTTATTTCCATATTTAGATATGGGAAATAATATATAATGGAGTTTTATATTTTGCCTAAATCCAGGTAGGTAGAAAAGGCTGGAGGGTGGAAGTCAAATGACAGTCCTAAAATATTCTTAATAACAGAGTTTACTCCACTGTCAACAAAGAAGTAGAGAACTGTGAATGGAGAATTAAGATTAACTTTTAAAAATTATAGGTTCCTTGCTTTAAATATAGTCAAATAAAAATATATTAAATGTATATTATATGATAACAAGAGTTATGCTAATTGTTGGGAATAGATAAGAAATTAAAAAAAAAGATTCCTCTTCTCAAAGATCTAACAGTTTAATGGGGTAGACAACATACAAACAATTAGCTATAAGTAACACAGAATAAACTAGGAATTGTTTAGACTTAGATGGAAATCAATAAGATTAAGTAGTACTGGGGAAATTCTTACAGAAGGTGAGACTTTAAGTGTGACACCAGAGCAGTCAGGAAGCCTAGTAGGCTAGAAATGAAAGAATTCTAGACTTTATTTCTTATTCACTCACTCATCCATTCATTCAATTATGTATTTCTTCATTCATTCATTTCTTTAGTTGTTTATTTATTCATATCAATAATTGTTTTTAAATGCTCTGCTTTGCAGTGCTTCTCAGTCTGGAAATGAAGTAATACAATACCACTCTTCAACTCCAATGTTGGTCATCCAGTTTCTTGGAACATTGGACAGTTCTAGCATTTAATTTATATCTATTTATCTAACTAATCATAGACATGTGACATAAATAGATATAGCTTTCTATAGCTATGGATTTATTTCATAGATTATTCAATTCATTTCATATATATCATTTGATCTACTTTGTGCTTTCAACATTTAATTCCAAAGTTGAATTTAGCCCAATGATAACAAGATAAATAAAGTAAATATCTCACTTGAAATCTGCTGTGAGATTTGAAGGAAATATTATTCTGAAAAAATAACATGGGAGATGTTAGGGTCCCTCTAGTGAATTGTTTTCTAGACTTTAAGGACAGACTCAGAGGAGCTTCTCTGGGGCTTTGTTCTCCTGGGTCCTCTGGCAGACTTTAGATACTTTCTTTCATTCCCTGACTTAGATCCAAAGCAGAACATAATTCCCAATCTTGTTTTCTCTCTTCTTATTTTTCCCCTTTAAACTATGAAATAGTGAACACTTTATTTTCTTATTCCACCTGAGGGAATTGCCATCGTTTGACCTTCTCAGACTGAATATGAGGACTGTTATCCTCAATCTAGTCAAATGTTCTTTTCTCAGGGGTTTTAACACTATGAAAACAATTTTTTACCAAGTCCATCACTCCAAGCAAGTCATATAGCTAAGAAATAAGACAAACGGAGTCAAATGTTTTGGTGAGTACATGCATTTGCATATTGCATATATGAGTGTCTGGGGCTAGACATGAGATTCATGCTACCATTTAACTAAATTCATTAATAATTTATGCTTTATAAGTCACCTATAACTAAAAGGAGGTAGAGGAATTTAAACAGGGATTTAGGAAAATGACAGAGAGATTTTACATGCAAATAGGGAGAAAATCTTTTTAGGAAAGAAGACATAATTGCAAACCAGTATAAAGTTTTATTTAATAAGAATTTTTTTAAAGTTATGAAGGAGTAAGGGAGGAAGGGTTCTAATTTTTGTGAAAAGGAGAAACACATAGAACAGATTTGGGTGGGGCTTATCAAAAAAGTGCATTTTTACTAATTCTGGTACTCTTTGCACTATATCTATAAAAACTGGCTATGTTTCTTAAAAGATAATGCAAAACAAACAACAGAGCTAGATGAGATTTTTTTTTTATGGTTTTGCAAGGCAAATGGGGTTAAGTGGCTTGCCCAAGGCCACACAGCTAGGTAATTATTAAATGTCTGCGACTGGATTTGAACCCAGATACTCCTGACTCCAAGGCCAGTGCTTAATCCACTACGCCACCTAGCCTCCCCAGCTAGATGAGATTATTGAGGAAATTCCCCATCCAGAAATCCTAAACTCTTGGTCAGTATCTCCTTCTATCTTGGTAACTTTGACTAGAGGTCAATAAATTAAGAAGCAAGTCTAGAGAATCAATCAACCAAATATATACTTATTAAATAATTATGTGTCAGACACTATGCTAAATGCTGGAGATACAAAAAGAAGAAAAAGATAGTCCCTGACCTCAAGAAATTCTCATATTAATAGGGAAGAGAAAAAATAAGGAATATATGCATACAAGTTCTCTCTCTCTCTCTCTCTCTGGATATTGATATATATGTATACATGTACACATATATAATTATATCTATGTCTACATCTACATCTATATCTAATCTCTATATCATTAATAGAGACAAGGTATGAGAAATAAGGTAAAATATTTCATTAATACCATCTGATGACCAATTGATTAATGACTAACATTTCCTCAGGAAAAAATGGAGATATATTCATAGCTACATAGTAGTTATAAACAGACATAGAACACCATTATAGGTAGCAGATTAATTGAGGCTACTCAGTTACTTTGCTTATTTTCCAGATTGGGTAACAGGAACAAGATATCAGCTAAGAAAAAGTTTTGACTATAGGATTGCAACTTGTTAGCATTGTTGCTTTTGGAGTTCAAAAATAAGACTTATTCTATTTTTATTTTTTGCCAGGGAATGGGGTTAAGTGGCTTGCCCAAAGCCACTCAGCTAGGTAGTGTCTGAGGCTGTATTTGAACTCAGGTCCTCCTAACTCCAGGACCGGTGCTCTATCCATTGTGTCACCTAGCTGCCTCAAGATTTATTCTAATATGTATAGTTTTCAGATCATCAAAATATCATGCTAGGAAAGGAAACTTCCAAGATAGTGGAGGCCTTCTTCAAGGGAGACATAGAGGTCTTATCCCATTGTTGAATAAAATACAGGCAGAGGTTCAATTTAGGCAGCCCTATAATTTCCATTCCTTTTTTGCTAGTGAAAATATATTTTTCCCCACATTCACAAAGATTATATCCATTTTTTCCAAGGACTATAGGATATAGAAAACAAAATAATAGGAAGATTGTTGGATCATGAAATTTTAGATTGACCCAGACTCTTTGAAAACAAGATGTTAGAACAAAGCAAAAAGTTACTCTCTAGTTTTATATGTAAAATCCATTTCTTCTATCCAAGTCTACTTCTTCCATCAAAACTTCCATGACCACACTTACTCCTTTGCTTCATGTAAGCCATTCTTTAGTATTGTCTTATGACACTTCTCAGAAGCCTTGGAACTTTGGATACTGATTTGCATCATAGTAAATTTTATGTGTATATATATTTTCCCTAACCATAACATCCCCCCATTTATAAGGATATAGACATAATTATGATAATTAGCTTCTTTCAAGAATCTTAAAACCTAGAAGATATTCTAACAAATATTCTGAAATATGAAATTTATTATGTCACAAAAGAATTGTGTAATGTTTTTGTGTATTTATATTTGTGTATATTTACTTAGTAAATTAAATCTGTACATTTTTTGTTTGTTTGTTGGCTGGTTTTTGTCTCAGTAACATCATATAGTAAAAGAGTACATACAGGGACTGGATCTGTTCTTTCATTATTGAATAGAATTGCATCTTGAAGAGAATTCTTCAAGAAATGCCCCTTCTTTGCCTAGAATACTAAAAGGGTTAAGTGACTTGACCAAGGTTGTATAGACATGTGTGATAGGTCTTCTTTACTTTGGGGCCAGATTTCTCTCTTCATTGTGCAATAATTGCTCTCATATTTAGCTTACTACTTAAATTAGTTAGTATATTATTAAACATCCTTGTCTAATGCCTTAAATGTCATCATTAAGCACACATTCCTTTGGGTAACATTTTTCAGTCCTGATTTTTTAATGAAAATATTATATAGAGAAAAATCCCAATAAACCATTAATGCATAAATGTTAGTGATGGAGAAATGCACTGTTTGATGAGGATAATGAGGAAACAAAGTTAATTAATCAAATTAAGTTTCTGGGGACATGAAAGATCTAATAAAGGATAAATCTTTGCAGGAATGCCAAAGAAAATATATGAGGGATGAATATCAATTTGAATTTATTTTAAATTTTAAGAGAATTCCTCCACTAATATTTAATCAATATTTCTTATTCATGGCCCACTTCAAAATGGCTATCTCTGTTAAATGTCAGAATGCTTAGAAGTTCTTGATTTTCTAAAACAAAATTGAATATCTTTCTCCTTTGCTCTCTATCCAATTAGATAAAGAGAAAAATGGAGAGAGGAAAAAAAAAAGAGTTGTCTGAGGCTGTGATAACTAGAGTGAGATTGAGTGGTAAACAAAGAGATAGAGAAACAG
Source organism: Macrotis lagotis (assembly GCF_037893015.1). Classification (NCBI taxonomy): domain Eukaryota; kingdom Metazoa; phylum Chordata; class Mammalia; order Peramelemorphia; family Peramelidae; genus Macrotis; species Macrotis lagotis. The sequence goes on along the minus strand of NC_133660.1, from coordinate 299,814,114 downwards.
AAGCAGAGACACACTCAAGAACAGTCATAAATAAAAACAATATATTCAAAATTAAATAAATAAAAAAAAGAAATAAAAGTTAAGGGAAAATCTATTTCTGAATAAAATTCTCTCTTTATACTCATATGGTTAAGAAGTGAAGACAACATTCTTGGTTGAATCCATTCTATATGTTCAAATCTCCTCAGAGAAAGAAAAGCAAAGAAAGATTAACTCACTTTTCTATTATCACAAAAGTCTTGTCAGAAGCAAACTTGGACCTTCTTTACTCTATTTTTTATACACTATTTCATTATTGAACTGTGCTATTTGATGCAAAAGAAGATAAAGGCAAAAATTGTTTCTGTTTCTGTTTGTATGTGTGTGTGCATGTGTGTGTGTGTTTGTGTGTCAAAGGACCCCGAATATAATTTGAAGAGTCACTGTAATTCAGGATAAGAGCAAGTGAGTTGCAGATAAAAGTAGAAGAAAAGATTTTAAAAAAGGCATTTCTAACGATGGCTTTTTTTCCTATACAGAGAGACATCATGTATGACAAACAAGGGGAACGAACTAAGATGCTTTAAAACACAGGAGAGATTTAATCTAAAAATATCATTAAGCATTGGGGGGGGGTGGCTAGGTGGCATAGTGGATAAAGCACCGGCCCTGGAGTCAGGAGGACCTGGGTTCAAATCTGGTCTCAGACACTTAATAATTACCTAGCTGTGTGGCCTTGGGCAAGCCACTTAACCCCATTTGCCTTGCAAAAACCTAAAAAAAAATTGGGAGTCTGAGAACCATGATATAGGATAGGTATTAATTATTTAAAATGCACCTGAAAGCTAAATGAAGGATAAGATTCACTTAAAATCATATTATGAATGCTGAGAAGTTAAAGAGGGATGGTGATGGATAGCATCATAGTAAGGATATGTAGATTCAGAAACAGAACCATCATCAGATGACCTAGAAAGTAACAGCAACTAAGTGCAGTGTTTGGAAAAATAATGGCAAACCAAATCTCTTTTTTTTAATTAACTTTTTTCCCAATTATATACAATAGTAGTTTCTACTTATCATTTTTTAATGCTTTGAATTTTACAACTTCCCCCCTCTCTTCCCTTCCCTGCCCCCCCAACAGAAGTCAGTCTGATAGTCTTTACATTGTTTCCTTGCTATATATCGATCAAAAATTGACTTTTTTAAGAGTAAACATATCCCCCTCCCCAAGTAGATGAGAAACTTGAAGAATAGCGAGAATAGTGAGAGAGAGAGAGAGAGAGAGAGATACACTTCAGTCTGTGTTCAGAGTCCAATGGCTCTGTCTCTGGGGTTCGTTGTTTTCTTTATCCTAAGTCCACCAAAGAAGCTGATTCAATCTTTTTCTCACAGTTGTTATTACTAGCTGTACCTCCACTCTATTCCTCCCCACTCTCATTTATTCTATTCTCTCTCTCTCCTTTCATCCTGGGCCTGTCTAAAAGTGTGCTGTATCTGAGTACCCTCTCCCACATTCTTCCCCCTTCCCTCCCCCCATTCAGCCTTATCCCATCCCTTTATTCTAATTTTTCTCTAGGGTAAGATAGATTTCTATACCCTGTTAAATGTGTATGGTGTTTCCTCTCTGAGTCATTTCTGATGAGAATGAAGGCTCACTCATTCCCCTTGCATTCCCCCTGTTCCACTCCATTGTAAAAGCTGCTTCTTGACTCTTATGTGAACTTTTTAAACTTCTTCATCTCTTTTCCCTTCCTCACAGGACTTTCTTTTATCACTCATTGACTCCACCTTTTTGTATATTATGTCATTATATTCCACTCCTTCCTGTGCCCTATCTATCTATGCTCCTTCTAACATCTCTTATAAATGAGAAAGTTCCTATGAGTTATCAATATCTTCTTCCCAAGCAGGAATACAAACAGTTCAATATCATTAAGTTCCTCATAGTTAGTTCTTCTCATTCATCTCCTCTATGGTTCACCCAAATCCTGTACTTGGAGATCAAACTTTCTGTTCAGCTTTGGTTGCTTCAATAGGAACATTTGAAAGTCTCCTGTTTCATTGAAAGTCCATCACTTCCCCTGAAAGAAGATATTCAGTTTTGCTGAGTAGTTGATTCTTGATTGTAAACCAAGATATTTTAGCTTCCGGAATATCCTATTCCAATCCCTACGAGCCCTTCATGTAGATGCTGACAGATCCTGTGTAATCCTGATTATGGAGCCTTGGTAGTTGAATTGTTTGTTTCTGGCAGCTTTTAGAATATTCTCTTTGATTCTGGAGTTGGGGAATTTGACTATAATATTCCTGAAAGGTTTTCTTTTGTGATCTCTTTCAGGAGGTGACTGGTAAATTCCCTTGATTTCCATTTTACCCTCTGCTTCTACGATCTCAGGGCAATTTTGCTGACTTATTTCTTGAAAAATGAAGTCTGAACTGTTTTCCTGATCATGGATTTCAGATAACCCAATCATTTTTAAATTATTTCTTCTGCATCTGTTTTAGAGGTCAGTTGTTTTTCCAATGAGATATTTAACATTTTCTTCTAATTTTTGGCTTTTTTTGAAAGAGTTTTAGCTCTTAATGATTTCTCACAGTCATCAGATTCCTTTAGTTCCATTTTCCATTTGAAGGCTTTATTTTCTTCAAAGAGTTTTTTTAATGTCCTTTTCTAGCTGGCCAATTCTGCTTTTTTAAGGCATTCTTCTCCTCATTTGTCTTTGTTTTGCTTTTTCCATTAGGTCTAAACTGATTTTTAAAATATTATTTTCTTCACCATTTTTTTGTATTTCTTTTACCAAGCTGTTGATTTGGTTTTCATGATTTATCTGCACCATTCTCATTTTTTTCTCCAAATTTTTCCTCTACCTCCCTTAATTGCTTTTCAAAATCTTTTTTGAGCTCATCCATAGTCTGAGCCTATTTTCTTTTTCTCTTGGAGGCTTTGTATATGAAAGTTTCAATTTTGTCATTATCTGAGTATATATTTTGATCTTCCATGGGTCTAAAGCAATTCTCTATGATCAGATTCTTCTTTTTCTGTTGTTTACTCATTTCATCAGCCCAAGACAACACTTCCAAAGCTTTGAGTTTGTTTTTCTGGGGGGACATCCCACTGCGACCTTTATTACTCCAAGTTCTTATGCTCTCTTGCCTGTGCTTTGATACATAGATGACCACCTCAGTTCCCTCTGCCCTGGACCTGTAAGGAGGCATCCTGCTTCGCTACCTTAGTGAGGAAGCCCAAACTGCAACCTGGATCTGAGTGTAGGCAAACAGCATAGTCCTACCACAAGGGAAAGCAGAGAAATTTCTGCAAGTCTTCCCGCACCCCCTTATTGTCTGTGGGCATTGTTCTGGGGGTACAGACTGTTTCTCCAGATTTTTGCTGAACCTGTTGCTGGTACTCCTCACTCCACACTTGTTCTGGTGTAGCAGAATTCTCTCCCTGCCTCTTCAAGCTGTTCCCAGGCTGCTGCGTCTGGGGCTTTTTCCAACCCCTATTCCTGGAGAAACACATCTTTCCCATGGAATTTTTAAATTATCTTGAACTGATAAAATGTATCACTTGCTATTTCTGTGGGTGCTGCCCCTCTGAATTTTGGCTAAAGTCATAATTTGTTGGCTTTTGTACTTTTGGGGGGAAGGAGTTTCTGGGAAATTCTGCCTTCGTGCCCCCATCTTGACTCCACCCCTCCATACAAAATCTCTTGAAGCTCTCTATGAACTTTTCTCCCATAATAAAAAAAGAATATGCACCCATTCTTTTACTGCCCTTAACCGTAATGTTCTTCTTTTAATTTTTTTCAAAGCAGTGGGTTAAGTGACTTAACCAAGGTCACACTGCTGGATAATTTTTTAAGTGTCTGAGGCTGGATTTGAACTCATGTTCTCCTGACTCCAGGGCTGGTGCTCTATTCACTATGTACCTAGATGCTCCCCTTTCAAAAATTCAGGGTTCAATAAAGACCAATTATATTTTGGATCTGAGTCTCTTTAATTAGAAGGGGCTCTTGATTGAATTACTTTAAATGGAACTCAAAGAACATTAACTGCTCCATCATTGACCAATTGATAGAGAAGAGAAAACTAAGTATACTCTGATAGTGCAAATTTTAAAGGAATCAGAGGTATGTGTGATAATGATCAGAATAAGTAATCCTTGGAGAATCAGGAATTGCTCAAGAATTAAATTCTATAGGGAGGGGAGGAAGATAAATAAATCTTTATGACAACAGAAAGGGAGATTTCTTTAAATAGGTCAATATATATTCAAGGTAAATCATTAACTATTCAAATATGTAAATGATATATGGAAAATTAGGGGAATATTGGTACAGAAGTTGATAGAAAATTGAGATATGATCTTGTAAAAATAATGTCATGTACAAAATCACAGAATGATTTGAGATCAGTGAGGATGGAAGAGAGGGACTATCTCGCAGAAAGAATATATTGCAGGCATGGGGAATAGTCAGTGCAAATGTATTGAGAAGAAACATGGAGGATCATTCTTTATTCTAGATTGAAGAGAAGGTCATTGGATGTATGAGACCTGAGTGAATATCTGACCTACACTTCTGGAAACTCACTTTGATAGCTGTGTGAATAATGCATTGTAGTGGGAACAAACAAGAAAAAGAGATCAAATAAAAAAGTACAGGGCCAATTAATGAGTAGAAAGGAATAGTACGAGTAAGTTTCAAAACAAACAAGTGTGCACAAAAAACAACCAAATAAACCAAACAAAACTAACCATTCTGTTAAACGAGTGAAGATATATGAATTAGATGAAGTGGTAGGTGTGAAGAATGGGAGGAAAGTCATTCTGATTGGACAACACAAAGACGGAAGAGGAATAATGAACATTAAAGTAAGATGAGTAGATAAAAGCAGATGAGATAGGAATAATTATTTTATGCCAGAGATAAAAGGAAGATTTTAAAGTATGTTGAGAAGAGTGATATGAATTTTTACATGCTTTAAGCCAATCAATGTGATGGGTGAAAGGGATTGATTCCAGAAAAGAAAGAATAGATCTTGCAAAGAGACCTATATAGTTTTATTTTGAGATCAATATAGTTTTTTGGAAATTTCAATTTCCATCTATTCAGACCAATTCTATTTGAATTAGTTTCCTTGAAACCAAATATCTTCAAGCAGGAACTATATAAAAGCCAAGTTAATTTTAGTGAGGTTATACTTGAGTTATATTTTGGAATATATATAGCTAAAGATGTATTTTTTTCTACTTTTGATAGGCTTGTTGTATGACTTTTGATATTCTTTCCAAAAGGAACCATGGCGAGTGCTAACCGAAATCAGAATGCTACAGTCATGTTCATCCTCTTAGGATTCTCTGATTACCCAGATCTCCAAGTGCCCCTCTTCCTGGTGTTCCTGACCATCTACATGGTAACAATGGTGGGAAATTTGGGCATGATTGTAATCATCAGATACAACCCCAAATTTTATACCCCTATGTACTTTTTCCTCAGTCATTTATCCTTTATTGATTTTTGTTATTCCACTGTAATTACACCCAAACTTTTAGAAATCTTAGTTGTGGAAGACAGAACAATCTCATTCATGAAATGCATCATGCAGTTTTCTTTTGCTGTCACCTGTGTAGTGACAGAGATGTTTATGCTGGCAGTGATGGCTTATGACCGATTTGTAGCCATTTGTAATCCCTTACTATATACAGTCACCATGTCCCAAAAAATTTGTTTCCTTCTGGTCATCATATCATATACTTGGGGCCTAATTTCTTGTGTCGTCTTTACTTATTCTCTCCTAATCCTGTCTTTTTGTGGGATTAATATCATTAATAATATTCTCTGTGAGTATTCTGCCATCCTCTCTGCCTCCTTCTCTGATAAGCACTTGACTGAGGTAATTCTATTTAGTCTTTCAAATTTTAATACCTTTTGCACACTCACTATTATACTTACTTCATATGTCTTTATTTTTATAACTGTCATGAAGATGTCTTCAGTCAGTGGCAGACGTAAAGCCTTCTCCACCTGTGCCTCCCATTTGACAGCTGTAACCATTTTCTTTGGGACTATCCTCTGCCTCTATTGTGTGCCCAGTTCCAAAAGTTCATGGCTCATGATCAGAGTGAGCACTGTTTTTTATACAGTGGTGATTCCCATGTTGAATCCACTAATTTATAGTCTCAGAAATAAAGATGTGAAAGAAGCATTCAGGAAATTAGTAGATATTAAAGTATTTTCTCACTGAAATCATTGCACTGGTGATAATCCTAATTGACTGATACTACAAGAACACTTCATGATATTTAAATAGAAATGTCATTCCTAATATCCAGTTTTCTGATCACCTGATGTTTAGCGCTATACGCATCTGCAAGTCACCCATAAGAATATAAGTGAAAAAGGCTTCTATAAAGTAAAGAGTGAACAGAAACTGCAGTGGCAACAACAAGCAATATTACCAGAACAGCAACAACAAAAACATACTTTTCAAATCATTCCAAATTATTGAATCAATTTTATGACAATATCTAAAGGGAAATAACTTAAATTCAGGGATAAAATAAGTCTCTTGCTTCGATAATTTAGCAGTTTTTTTTCTTCAGTGAATATTCTCATCTTTCAATTTCATGCAAAAGAAATCACTTCTGAGTTATGTGAATACTTTGAAGAATTAAGAATCAGAATTAATATGTAAATATAAGGCAACACCAGAATATCACCCCTGATATATAATGATATATGTGTATTAATACATTCATGTGTGTACAAATTGTTTGACACCCTACCATCATAGATTAAAGATGAAAAACGCAAAATTAAAAATATTTTGCAATGTCATGGCAATAATAATTTTCAGTTATTTTGAGAAGGAAAATCCTTAGGCATTCAATTTTGAATGAAACATTAAAAATATATTTGATTAAATATAAAATAAGATTTTAAGAAGTATCAAATAAGAAATATTAAAAACAAAATTTAAAAGATAGCAAAGTTATATAATAAGACAAAGATTTTTTTAAATCAAGGTAATAGTCTTTGGTCTTTGTTCAAACTCCACAATTCTTTCTCTGGATATAGATGATATTCTCCATCGCATATACCCCCAAATTGTTTCTGTTTTTTGCACTGATGGAATGAGCAAGTCCATTAAGATCTATAATCAACCCCAAGTTGCTTTTATAGTGTAAAATGATCTTCTGGTTCTGCTCACCTTGCTCAGCAACAGTTCATGCTAATCCTTCCAGGCTTCTCTAAATTCCCATCCCTTCTGGTTTCCACTAGAACTTTAATGTTCCATGACATACATATACCACAGTTTGTTCAGCCATTCCCCAACTGATGGACATTCACTCAATTTCCAATTCTTTGCCACCACAAATAGAGCTGCTGTGAATATTTTTCTACAAGTGATGTTTTTACCCTTTTTCATGATCTCTTCAGGGTCTAGACCCAGTAGTGGTATTGCTAGATAAAGGGTATGCACACTTTTATTGACCTTTTGGAGTAATTCCAAATTGCTCTCCAGAAAGTTTGGAGGAGTGCACAGCTTCACCAACACTACATTAGTGTTCCAGATTTCCAATATCCCTTCCAACATTGATCACTGTCCCTGTTGGTCATATTGGCCAGCCTGAGTAGTGTGAGGTGATACCTCAGAGATGGTTTAATTTGTTTTTCTCTAATAACTAATGGTTTAGAACAATTTTTCATATGATTATGCATTGATTTGTTTGCCTCAACTGTAAATTGCCTCTGCATATACTTTTACCATTTGTCAATTGGGGAATAGCTTGGTTGTTTTTTTTTTTTTATAAATTTGACTCAGTTCTCTCTATCTTTTTTTAATGAGTCCTTTGTTAGAAATATTGGTTGCAAAAATTGTTTCCCATTTTACCACATTTCTTTTGATCTTGTTTACAGGGGTTTTGTCTGTGCAAAAGCTTTTTAATTTAATGTAATCAAATTAATCTAGCTGTTTTTAATGATGTTCTCCATCTCTTCCTTGGTCAAAAACTGCTTCCCTTTCCATAGATCTGACAGGCAAACTATTCTTTGATTTCCTAGTTTGTTTATAATATTGTCTTTTATGTCTAAATCCAAGAAATCTTTTTAAAATATTGATTCTGTTACCACAAGCAAGCATTAATGAATAGGCAAAACAGGATCAAAAAGTAATTTTTAAACTTATGATCAATTATATTATTTTCAGGTTATTTTAAAATGTAAAAATATAAAACATAAATAGTAGAAGTTTATGAATTCATATCTTTTTTAAAATTCATTTGTATTTTTATATTTTTTGAATGTATATATATTTTATTATGTGAATATCCATATGAAATATGATTTAATTAAGAAGAAAAGAAAAAAACTGTTTAAAATGTGGTAGAATTTTTATACAGTAGAGCAACTGAATGGAAATAGTTGAAGTTAGAAGGAACTTGGTGACAATCTTGAAGGAAATTAGCAACAATTTGAAATCCATAGCATTTGCATGAGAGCTTGGAAGTGGAGAGTTTCTTTCTCCCAAACATTGTCCATTCAGATGACAATGTGACATCCCTAAGAAACAAGAATAGTTATATTTATCTTTTACTAAATTCCAATGGTTCCCTATTGCATCTAGAAATAAATATATGTATCTTTTTTTTTTAAATCTCCTGATAACACTGACCTGAAACTCCTTCTGCACGCTAGTATGCATTGGTCATCACAACTGTAATTTGGTCTCATCACTTTTTTCTTGTTTTTCCATTCAAACTACATGAATTTTATTGCCCATCATCAGAAAATTAATTTTCTCCAATCTTGTTAAGAGTGTCCTTTTATTTCCAGTCCCTAGCACAGCATTATCCTATAGTAAATTTTCAGTAAATGATCTGTTATTGATTGATTAATGATCAGTTGATTTCCCATGCATGGAAAGATGAACAACTGAACTTCAAAGAATCTGGATACTTCAAGAAAAAAATTGCTATCCCCTCTTTTTAGGCCAATGTAACCCTCTGAAGAATTTATGAAATTGCTAAAGAGTTTGAGTTGGAATTGAGATGTAATTATTGTTTTGTTGAACATTTCCCAAAATTGTTTACTGATGTGTTGATTGAGGAAGCAAGAGAAATCTTTAATGAGCCCAGAGACATGGATATATCAGTGTTTTCTTTGGTGATTTCCAGAGATGTCCTTGGCCCCTCTTAATTCCAAGGTTCACAGTTATATTACAGAACTCTTTCCCCATCCATTTAGGTAGATTCAGATTGACTTGTATCCATAGTTATATATTAATAAGTATAATTCTCCTTCCTAGAAGATGTCTTAAATTCTGTATTTCATATTATTTTACCATGTCCTGGCGAACTACAAATCTTTGCCATGTTACCACTTGCAAACTTCCATCTCCTCTCACATTGCCAAGTTTATCTCTTAATTTACATTATGATTCCCATAAAGAAGATATCAACAATTTATTCTAGCATGTATTATTTTGCTTGGGGGGAGCTTTACAGGTTCATGTCACATTAATTTAGATCAAATTATGGCAATGAATGAAGCATTCATAAATCATTGAAAGGTTGATAAAAAGCACTTTACTTAGTATCAACTTAGAAAGGATATTCAACAATAATGCAACAGTACTGATGTGCAGCCATAAATCCACTGATCTCTTTGGGGGCAGTTAGGCTGGTGTATTCATATCCTCTTCACTCTTTGGTCTTGGGATATCAACCTTGTCTACAAGGAGCATATTTGTCTGGTATTTCCAGACAACTGAAGGCAAGTCTCAATATTATAACAATCTAGTAGCTTTTTAGGGGTAAATTAATTAAATGATTGACCAAATGTAGTCCAAGAATCACACTGTACATATCCAAATGACCCTTGGAAGAAAAAAAAATGTTCCCCACCTCTGCTTAGGTGAATTGGAAGTAAGGTCAAGATGGACAGACAATATCAAAGACTATTTCAATGTGAGAAAGTGGAATCTTTGGACTTTTTCCACTTCTAAACCAATGACATACTATTTGTGATATCTTTTGTGAAAAAAAATACTAACTTATTCCCATTTTTTGAGATATGGGAACATAAAAATCATCCCTCCTTCTTATTTCTCTGCCCTAAACTCATTTTCATAGCTACCCACATCATGGTTCTTATTTTCCCCCATTAGTATATAAGCTTGAAGATGATTATTCTGTATATTTCTTGAATTTGCACCTCAAGAACTTGGTATATGCCTATGAAATAATAAATGCTATAATATCTTGCTTCATTCACTCATATTTCATCAGTTTGTTGAGGACAATATTATAGATGTAGATTTATACTCTCTCTAAGGTTGCGTATATAGGGATCACTAGCACATGTTTGTTGATTAAGGGTTTTATTGACTCTTCTTCCAACTTACTGTACCTATTCTCCAAGACTAATAATCTACTTAATAAACATAAGTGTAAGTCATAAAGCTGTTTTCTACAGTTCTTCAATGCAACAGCAAACTGAGGCAGGGGAAACTTTTCCTTAATATTTCTACAGCATGCCTGTTTCTGTTTTCCTGCCCACAGTTTTTAAAATTACTCAGATGATGAAATACAGGATATTTATTACAACTCTTTTCTGGTTGCAAGGAACTGGAAATTGAGAGTATGCCCATAAGTTGCAGAATCATTGAACAAATAATGTTTTGTAATTAAGATGAAATGCTATTCTGTTTTAAGAAATGTTGAACAGGATGCTGTCAATAAAAACTGGCTTGAGCTGGTGCAATGGGAAATGTACTATATATGTATATATATACACATATATGTATATATCACACTTTTACATTAGAATTAATATAATATTTCATAACAATTCAGCTTCTGAAGAATAGGGTAAAAGTTATCTGTCTATAAAAAGAACCAGGGAATTCAGTTATAATTTATCTGTCTAGTATAAATAATTGCTCTTATTCATGTTTTCAGTTGTATCCAACTCTTCATGACTTCCTTCTTGAAAGATTTTGGAATACTTTGCGATTTCCTTCTCCAGACCATTTTATGGATAAGGAAACTGAGGTTGATTCACGGGATCTGCCCAAGGTCCCACAGCTAAAGGTTTATCTGATACCAGATGTGAATTTAATTCTTTCTGATTTCACGTCCCCACTCTCTCCAATGAATCTCTTATGTCCTTAATAAATGATAATAAAAACAAAAAATAAATGATAATAAATAATAGAAACCATAACAGAAAATCTATAATAGAGAACAACACCTACTTAATCATTGTGATCAAAGTTTTTCTCAAGACCATTAGAGAGTAAACAAAATATTATCAAGGGGGAATTAAAGGGAATTTAAACAAAAAATTCATATTACCTACCACAATTGTTCTATACAAATCGTTGAGGAACAGGGTTTATTGAGACAAAATAATAAGAATGAGATGAGCAGAAGATTCTTGGAAAAACACCACACACTCACACACAGACACATATACAAACATAGACACCATTGAATGTTTAAAATAGTTCATTCCTAGAAAATACCAGGAATTTTTTGCTAAGTAAAATGAAAATCATAGAAAAAATGTTTTCTTCAATATTTCCAATGCAATATGCTTCTTGCATACAGTTCCTCAGAAATATGATTTTATTCTCTATAGCAAAAAAGTCTTTTCTTTAATACATCATACGTATTAGAACATTTTCACCCACAAAATTTGTTGTTTCAAATATTAAGTAAAATCATTCATGTGAAGGACCTCCTTGGTGGGTAATCCAAGGACAATGCAGTATTAGCATTTTAATTGATGTATCAAGGAATTTCAGTAAAATTTAAGTATGTTTTAGTAATTCACAAATTTAATTTCTTTTAATATAATTATAGAAAATATGATTTATTATTTCAAATTCATGGTTTGCTTTTATTCCATTAATTTAATTATTTCTTTCCTTCCTAAATTATGAGAGTACAAATAGACTGGACTTAGACTTGGTGGTTCACTTTTCCTTGTTTCTGGAAATCCCCTAGACATGGTTCTTCCCATTGTTTAGTCCCTGTCATTTTATTTGTTTGAGTACAGGGTTTACAACTCATATTCCTCAAATTCTTCCTTCCAGAGGCCTTCCTCTACCTTTTATTCTAGAAAATATTATAATGAACCTTTCATTAATGAATGTCTCACTTTCAACTGCACAGCAGACAATTAATTTGAAGGAATTCTCATGTTGTAATCAGAAAGAATTCAGAGGAATTCTTCCTGGTAGGTTTCCTCAGCTTCTTTTTATTATTGTCTTCACCCCTTAGAATGTAAGCTCTTTGAGGAGAGGAGCTTTGTTTCTGCTTGTATTTCAACTTCTCCTGCTTAAAACGTCTGAAATGTCTGGAACATTAGTCTGGAAAATATGGGTATATTTCAGGTTTGTTATTACAAAAGGTTTTGATAAGTTAAAAATGTAGCAAAATACGAATTGCTATTATTATTCCTATTATCAGAATGAAATCACATTAAAAATAGATTGTTTCATCCTTCATTTTTGCATCCCCAGGACCTAAAAGTCTTTAATATATTCTTGTTGATTGCTGGATGCCAGTTTATTATGACTGAAGTTTTCATTAGTCCTACAGCAAATGTTTGAAGAAATGTAGGAAAACTGGGAAAGTGATGCACCCTTGTTGGAGTTGTGAATTCATCCAACCATAGTGGAGATTAATTTGGAACTATGCTCAAAGAGCTATGAAACTGTGCATTCATTTTTATCTATCAGTACCACTTATAGGTCTATATTATAAAGATCTTTTTTTTAAATGTGAGAATGGATCTATTTGTACAAAGGTATTTATATAACAGTTCTTTTTCTATGGGCTAAGAATTGAAAATTGAAGTGATTATCAGTTCAGGAATGGTTGAACAAGTTGGGGTATATGAATGTTAATACATTATAATTCTGCTACAAAAACTTTCCCTGTGGAGAATAAAATCATGTAATCAAAGAACTAAATGCAAAACACATTTTGCATTTCAAACACTTAGAGAAAACATTTTTATTCTGTGAATTTTACCTAAAGTGGCAAAATCTCATATATTCTAGGAATTAACCATTTAATTTATTCAAAGATTTGTGTGTGTGTGTGTGTATTTGTGTTTGTGTGTGTGGTGTTTCTTCCAGACTCTTCTGCTCATCTCATGTTTATTATTTTACTGCAATACTTCGATTTCTCAACATTTGGCCAAGAATAAATAGGGTAGATAAATTCCTTTTATTCATTCTTGACAATTTTTTATTTATTCTCTAATGGCCTTGAGGAAAAATATGATCAGAATGATTAAGTATGTGTTGTCTTCTATCATTTATTTTCCATTATAATTTCATAATTTTTTACTATTTATTAAGGAGATAGGTGATTAAATAGAGAGTAGGAGTGGAGTCAGAAAGATTTGAAATAAAATTTAGTATATCAGTGCTTATATTCTAACATAGAAGTAATTATAATAGTACCTCTTATTATAATACTTTTAAAGATATTAAGCTTTGGCAAGAAACCTAAAATATTTTCTTCTGTATACCCCCATACACATACACACATATTTATTCAAGTAAAATATGGAAAATATTGTTTATATATACATATATATGTCAATTGATTTAACATTTTGTTGATATATGTATCATTAAGTTGAAATTGATATGTATTTATTAAAAGACTTTTATATGTTAGGCACTGGTACATAGCAGAGAATGTCAAAAAATTTATTAGAGAGGGGCAGCTAGGTGGTACAGTGTATAGAGCACCAGAAGTGGAGTCAGGAGTATCTGAGTTCAAATTTGGCCTCAGACACTTAAAAATTACCTAGCTATGTGGCCTTGGGCAAGCCTCTTAACCCCATTTGCCTTGCCAAAAAAACTGATAAAACTTCATTAGTGAAAAAAAACAATGATTTAATGAAATCATTGTAGTTTTGGAATTTTTATGGGATAAAGGTCAGTAGTGGAATTAATTCTATTAAAACATCAGATTGCAATGAAATAACTCCAAAGATACCTAGAATGGTAAAAAAGAACAATGAGAAAAGGTCAAGAAGGAAAAAAAATAACAAAATTTAGACTGCAATTCATAAAAAATAGCCAATAGAGAAACTATGCAGACAGTTTAATTAAATTAACCAAGTCTCATATGTAGGAAGTAATTGAACTCTTATGGGCTAAGAATTGAAAATTGAAGCGATTATCAGTTCAGGAATGGTTGACCATCTTGGGGTATATGAAAGTTGATAGAATATAATTCTGCTACAAAACTTTTATATATAAAAAGTTATCTATAACTTCAGGGCTCTTATATTTTACAAGGAAACAATGAAATAAACAAATACAGTTGTTCTCAAAATTTCTATGGTTATATCATAACGAACATAGAATTTTTAATTAAATAAAAATATTATAAAATTTTTTGAAAATTTCATAAGTCAATTAGAATGTTAATAATCTACTATACCTTTGATCACTGAGGACCTGCATATGAGTACATTTAATAAATATTTGAAAATTGTCTAAATATTCTATGGTATTCATTTCAAATTGTGTGATATGAAGGAAAAAGGCTATCCATGTAGAATATTTAACCATGTGTCCAAAGACCTGAATCCAAGATGAAAACTGAGGGAACTTCTTAATTCAATGATTCTTATAACAACTAAGAAAAAATCCGATCATTTCTATTGAGAAGAAATGAAAAAACAACCACTTACATTCATTTAATTTTTGACATTTTCTTACTCATCTTGATTATATTTCTTTCTCCACACAGTTAGGGAATACCAAAAAAGGAAACAAGGGAGAATAGAAAGCTATTTTATTTTAAAAGTGCATACTAAATACCCAAAAAACTCAAAGAAATATGCTATGCAATCTAAACAATATTAGTGTGTATGTGTGATGATTAAATAGCATTAAGAGGAATGAAATTAGACAATGTCTCATCTTTAGAATGTTTGTATCACTTTTTAAGAAAGAGAGAAAAAACTATAAGTCAGATGTAAAGACGAGTACATTTCAGAAAATGGGAATTTTAAGAGAACATTGAATTTTTATAGGGTAATTTACTGAACTGCATCAACCTGATGTTGTGACAGTGTATTTAGAAATCAGGATTCTCCTTTGAGATCATCAATTCTCATTTCTCAGTATGTCCATTTTTTCTTTCTAGAAGAATCTCTCCTGACTCTATGTCATTCACCAACTACTATATATAGATTAGGAAAATTTGATGAAAGACAGCAAAATCTGATATTCAAGAATAGTAAATGAAAATAGTGATTCATTTTGCCTATTATTTTAAGGGGATTGGCATTATAACTATGGAATGGAATTCAATGCATCTTAACATAGTAAAGAATGAGGGAATTTGCTGAGTTATTTTTTTCAGTTTTCATATCTTGTCTTATGGAGTCATGAATTTACAGGAGTGTGACAAATGAAAGAAGCAAAAAGTCTAAACAACAGCTGATAATATATTACAAGATCTGAAACCATCAATTCTAGAAGAATATTTTTAAAAAGTACATATATTCTTATTTAATTTTTGTTATAATTTTTGATCTGGTAATGATGATGTTGATGATAGTAGTGATGATGATGAAGAAGATGATGATGATGGGGATAGTGATGTTGATGTTGACGATTATGTTGATGACAGTAATAATTTAATGAGAAATCATTTTTTAGCTAGTAGCTTCCTGATTGTTTCCTTCACATCATTGTTCCTCAGACTGTATATTAAGGGGTTCAGCATGGGGATGAGCACTGTATAGAAAACTGAGCCCACTTTGATGGTGAACCAGGAGCTTTTAGTATTGGGGATACAATAGAGGAAAAGGACCGTTCCATAGAAGATTCCAACAGCTGTCAGATGAGAGGCACAAGTGGAGATGGCTTTTTGTTGCACCCTAGCTGAATTCTTCTTCATGAGAGTTGCAAAAATTACAACATAAGAAGAGCATATGAACATGAGTGTGCCTAACATATTAAAATTTGCAACGACAAAAAGGATCAGTTCACTAACATGCTTATCATAGCAGGAGGCAGAGAGTATGCCAGAATACTCACAGACAAAATTATCAATGATGTTAGATCCACAAAAAGATAATAGAAGGAGTGAGATGACATAGACAAGAGAGAAGACAATGCCCCAGACATATGCTGTAACCACCAATAGGGTACAATGTTTCTGCGACATGATAACCATATATAAAAGGGGATTGCAAATGGCCACAAAACGATCATAAGCCATAACGGCCAAAATGAATATATCTGTCAAAGCACAGCCAGCAAGGAAGAAGAACTGTGTGAAGCACATAGGCAGAGATATTGTCTTATCTGTTGCAGTTAAGTTTTCCAGCAGCTTTGGGGTGACAGAAGAGGAGTAACAGAAATCCACAAAGGACAAATGTTTAAGGAAGAAATACATAGGAGTCTGTAGTTTGGGGTTTATAGTAATAATTGCAATCATTCCAAGATTCCCAATCACAGAGATTTCATAGATGACCAAGAAAACCAGAAAAAGAGGAATCTGCAAGTCTGGGTAATCAGAGAATCCCAAGAGAATGAAAATAACTGGAGCACTCTGATTTCTGTCAAAGATCATCCTCGTTAAAGCTGAAAGGAATTTGAAAATAAATCCTGAAAAACACAATTGTGCAATAAGAGGGACATAGCTAATGAGTTGAAAGTTTTAAATAAATGAATACAAGTAAAGCTCATTTAATTTAGTTAAACATTTCTTTGATGAAATACCATGTTTACTGTTGTAAAAAAGGTCAGCCTCAAAATCACACCATCTGGGATTCATCACTCAAGTCTGATACTTTATGACCCTGGTATAATCACAACCTCTCAGGGGTCCACCCAACTCCAAGGTAGACTATCTACTTTAGAGGAATTGAAATCACATTGGAATCTATTTAAGCTAATTAAATTATAGGGCTAAACCAAAATTATTAAAATAACTATAATTCAGTTATGAAATTATTATTTATTGAAAAGTCAAATCAATTCAAATTTTGTGAGATATTCATAGAAGTTGAATGAGGAAAAGGAGAGATATGATGGTCTCTTGTTTTAGAGGAGAAAAGAGAAATTGCAAGTAGAGGAGAGGACAGGAAAAAGACAGAAAAGTACAAAATAGGACAGGGGAAGACAGTAGAGAAGATTAAAAAATTAAAAAAACAAGAATAAAGGAGATATTTTGGTGATGAGTGAGAGTGAGCTCAGAATGAAGGAAAAAATCTAAAATGGTTCTGAATATGAGTCATACAACATAGATAATGTTGCAAATGGGAAAAATGTTCAAATGAATGAGATTCTGAAAGAGAAACTTCAAATAAGTAAGTTTGTACACATATTTTTTCCTGTTTCCAGTAAGGGATAAAGCACAATGATATTGCTTTGTAATTTTTCACTACCCAGAAATCTAGACATTGTATCTGTAATTTTCTATGTTATCATTTAACTTAATTTCCCAAAATGCTAGGTATTTTCATTTAGACTTCTATTTCTCTTCCTTCACAAATTTTATTTTTGTTGCTTTTTTTCTTCCCTTAATGAATTATATGATTTCTCATCTTGGAGTGGGACTTAATAATTTTGTAGCCCATTTTACTGGTCAAAGTCTAAATTCTTAAGTTTAACCAAGGGTTACAGGTTTGGAATATCTGTCTCTCCCATTTTTAATTGTTTTAAGTCACAGAAAGGCAGTTGAT